>NC_029773.3:60315895-60322978 GCF_000817695.3 Arachis duranensis
TATATACAGAATAATAAAAAAAGTAATGATATCAGAGAATGCGCAAAGAAAAACTCTATGAACCCATCCAAACCTTAGATACGGGGGAAAGAGAATCAATGGCCTTAGACAAAAAGGAATGAATAAACATTATATACAATAAACTATACAACAATTAAATTAGTATGTATTTTGGTATGAAGTGAATGAAGAAGCAAATTAAAATGAATGACCAGCGGCACCAGTGACAAGAACTCTAAGTGGGTCCACCATTGTAACGAAGATTCCTGTTCTGAGGAAGCTTAATACTCACTAGTGTTAGTGCCTAGTGCGTGATGCGGACGAACAGCGACGAGGAGGAGGAAGGCGGCAACGATGATGAGTGTCGAGGAAGAGGAAGGCGGCGTTGTAGATGAGCGCTGAGGTGGACGGTGGCACGGATGAACGGTGGCTGAGGATGAGGATGACAAACCACGAACTGCGTGCGCCTCTTGGTTTATGATGTGTGGTGAATGTGACTGCTCAGAATTTTGTATTGTATTAGTTAATAATTAGATGGTTTAAGATTTATTTTAGAATTTTAAAATCAAAATTTTGAATTTTAACTAATTTGATTTTCGGATGTGTAATTAATTGTAATATATTAATAATTAAATATATTAAATCTGAAACAAAAATTTAAAATTAAAATTAAAATTTTAAATTTCAGTTTTATTTAGTTTGTATTTTGAATGTGTATTTAATTTTAAAAAGACACTAAATCTATTTATAATTTTTAGATGTGTTTATTTTATTTTATTTTTTAATTATTGTAATAAAAGGCTGAATATTGTTCAACTTTGAAAGGATATCAAGTTGAATTGATTAAGGAAAATGCTACTTGTTCTACACCCATGGAATATTGTGTGACGATAATAATAGTCTAATGAAAAAACAATTTCTGGTGTGCTATGTAACACTCAGTATCAGAATATCACGCTTCCAGCTGCGCAACTCTGATAGCAAGAAGTATTATGACGACTTCATATATATAATATCTTGAAAACAGGCAAACATATATGTATAAAAGTTCTTACATAAGTAGCTTATAAATATAATATATATACAGAACATAAAATTCCTATCCCTCTTTTAAAATACAATATTGATGGCATGGAAAAAATAAATAACAATAAAACTAATATAACAACAGAATTGTATAAGCAAAATTACGATTAAACTCTTCGTAAGCCTCTTCGTTTGTCTCTTGAAAAGATAAAGCTGTAGGGGTGAGAACTTAACCACACGGTCTCACCACGGAGTTTCAGAATTGTCATAAGAAGATATGTAATAAGAAAATTGTTTTCAAGCTCAATGATTACTATTGTCTTATGAATTCTTTGAAAACCAATAGTTTAACTATAAAAGAACTCAAAACATTTCTAAAAGAAATAAGTTAATTAACTAGAAATCCAAATTCCCTTTTCAGATAAAAGAATCTTAAAAGTTCTCTACGAGTATGAATGACCAACATGTTTCAAACATAAGCTCATTAAACCTATGCTGAGCCTGTTTGATATTTCATAGTTTACTAAACCTCAGTCAGAAACCAATCACGCAATCAACCAACATTATCATCAATTCAGCACCAAAACTCAATCATATAATAAATAACGCCGCAAAACCTCAGCTAAGATAACAGAACATCGACAAAAGGACTTTTTGGAACGAAAAGCCTTACCGTAACTAAGAAGGAACCAAACCAAGTAGCGGCAGCTTCAATCGCGAACCGCAATAACCAGAACTCGACCCGTAACAAAGGATTAAAGGCTGAACCAAACTGAAGAACCTCCGGTGGTGGTTCTAGCGGCCAAAACAACTTCTCCGGCGGACATACACGACGAGTGACAACCACTGTAGTAGCTGGGAGGGCGGCAGCTTCTGACGGCGATAGGAGCTCTGGCGGTGTTGCAAGTGGCTTTCCCTTTCTCTCCCGTCGTGTCGTCTCTCTCTCTCCTCGGGTTTCTCCGGCAATAGCGGCTCTAATGATAGCAATGACCATGGCTGGGTACAGCTCCTTCGGTGGTGAGGAACAAGGACCCAATAACGATGGCGACTGGCAGCTTCTTCTCCCCCTGCGAAGCCCCTCAACGGTAATGCGATGGATCTGACAGTGATGGAATCCTCGGTGGAGGCAGGAGCTTCTAGTGGCAACGGCGTCTGGTTCACGAATGGCAGTGACGACGGAGCATGAACGGCGACGGCTTCTTCTCCCGCTCGCGCTCCTCCTCTCCGCCTCGGACTTGATGATGGTGACATCCGAAGGTAGCTCCCTCTCTCGCACGGTTTGCTCAACGATATCCCCTTCTCTCCTCTTCATCAGCATCGGCGACTTGGCAGTGGTGTCGGCGAGGCAGCAAGCTCGGCCGGCGATTTCTTCCCTTCTCTTTTCCTCTGCTGGTTGTCCCTCTTTCTCCCTTTCCCTTTCTTTCTGTTCCACTAAATTTGGCTGCGGGTGTGGGTTTGTGAATAGCGGCGATAAGGAGGCCAAATGTGAGGGTTTAGGACTGGGATGAGTGGCGGTGAGTGTTAGGGTAAAATTATAGTTTTGTTTGGTTAGAGTTTGGGTTGCATTTGGGAATTTCGGATAAAATTAGAGTTTGGTAATTTTAATAAAATTAAGGTATAATGCATAAATTTAAAATATAATTCCATCCCTTAAAGTTACATTAAAAATATTACTTAATTCTGAATTTGCTAATTAACTTTTAATCAAGTATTCTAATTTAAAATTAGAGATATTATAATTAAGTTTCTTTGTTTATAAAAATTAAAGTATCAAATTCTAAAATCTCAATTATTTGAACTAAGTCATATAAAATTTTTGTTCTTTTATAACTACTAAACTTTATAGTTTAAATATAGAAAATTATCTAATATTTAAAAAATTAAATAAAATTTCTATTTTAGTTATTAGAACTTGATTTAATTATTTTTAATAAAATAGTTTATGAAAATAAAATCTTTAATGAATAGATAAATTAAAATGGACTCATAATAAGAATTTTCAAAAATTATGGGTCTTACATACTACGGTGACTACACATGGAATATATTTTTGGATTCCATTAAAAGATCAATTAGAGAAGAAGCTAACTCTAATAAAAAAGACCCAACTCATACAATTAGACTACCATCAGATCATGACAATAAACTAAAATACAATCAACTAAAGAGACATGCAACAAATATAAAAGAGATCATGTCGAAATTTCAACTGTGCTCATGCTATTCGTCAGTCCACATTATACCATATTTACATTTTTATCTCCTATGGCCTGAAACTGCTTGCCATTCCAAAAAGTGTGTATATGATAAATTATCTTCGCATTTATCATGTCTTTCTTAGCCTTGTAAAGAATTTTTATTGTCGTTTTTTCTGTCTTTATACTAACCAACTATGTTATTTACCATTTCCACTAAATCACTGACACCAAATTTCAAAACTAATATTGTCCACGTATTCCATTTGCTAATACAATTACTCCTTAAAAAATAAAAAGGAAAATGCTATGTATCCTTTAAAATTCAGCCTTTACTCAACCTTTAAATTCAAATAATATTATTTGATTAAGGAAAATACTACTTGTACAACAAAATTTAGCCTTTATTCAGCTTTTAAATATAATATTTTATCATTTTAATTTTTTAGTTAATTATATTTCCTATTTTTAAGGAATCACTTTTACTTTTAATACTTATCACCGTAAAATTTGTAACCACTTACAATATATTGATTTTTTGCAAACTGTAAAATCCAGTTAATTAATAACTAATTAACCTATAAATTAAAATATATTTCTGAAAATAAAAAATAAAATTTTTATGGTCTAATATGATAGAGAAAAAATAAAACAAAAATTTTGACACAAATTTTAAAGAAATCGACCTAAGATTGGGCTGAACGTGCTAAACCGAACCAACCGGACCCATGTTTGGCCCAAGGCCCAGCCAAGCATCACTCAATTAAGAGAGCTCAGTACTCTCTCTCCTCAAACAATACACACACGCTGAAATAGAAAGGGAGAAGGGGGAAACATAAAACCCTTGTTCCCAAATCAACTCAATATTCCATTGATCACAATTTTTGATCTGGAGCTCCAATTGACGCACCATTTTTGGCCACGCGACCCCAGTGTCGAGCTCTACGAAACCCACACAAATATTCTTGAGGTACGCCATAGTTTACTCTTCGAATTTACAGCCCTCTATTTCAAAAAATTAGTGGGTAAAGTGTTGAGATTTTTGAGTTTTGATGTTATAGGAACCAATTAGTTTGAAGGAAAAGCTTCTTCTTGCCTTTTTTGATCCTTGGACTTGGTAAGTATCTCAACCCTAAGTCAAATATTTGAGTTGTTATGATTAGATATTGAGTTTGTATGGATGAGTATATATTATGTGTGTTAGGCAAGGTATATATGTGAATGAATTGAAGTTGGTGGAGATTTTGAGGACTTGATGTGATATGCAAGCTGGAAATATGATTTTTGGAAGCTTTGAGACATTGGAAGTCGAATTTGAGAGTGTTTCGGGTAGAACAGAAATCGGCCAAGGTATGATTTCGGTTTTCTGTATCTAAAATGTAATGTGGTTGTGAAAACTTAGGATAGAGACCCTAAGATAGAATTTAAACTATTGAGGTTGTTAATTGGTTGAGATGAAGTGTGTTGGGATGTATGTATCTAGTGGATTTTTAATGTTGATGTGGTTGTTGGATGATGTAAATTAAGTTAAATTTATGTGAACAATGATTGATTGGTTGTGAGTGGTGCAAATTGTTGATAAAGCATATAAAGTTGTAAGTGATATGAATTGGTATACCTAATTGTTGGTAAGGTTGAGGCTCTTGTTGATGAATATGAAATTATATATGATATTGAAATATATTGATTGATGGAATTGAGCATCGATTGGAAATTGAAATGTGTAATGTTGATTAAACATTGAATTATTGAAGTGAGACTGGCTAAAAGGGAAAGAATTAGTGGGTTGATGATTGAATGAGGGTTTGGAAATGATTGATGTTGGAAGGGTGAGTTTTGGTTGGTTTTGAATAAAATTTGGAAGTGTGTGTCTTAGAAATTGGGAGTTTATGAGCTTTGGTAAAAATAGAATTTTGATGAATTTCAACGGATCATATCTTGAGCTATTGTTTTTGGAATTTGATGATTTTTATATCAAATGAAAGATAATTTCATAAGCTTTAAGATGGTTTAAATTTGGTAGAAATATGAAATTTGTGAGAGGAGATATGATCATTGAAAGTTTGGGCCCGAAATCTGAATTCTGCAAATTCTGCAAAATTTGTTATTTCTGGTTTGTGTGCGCACGCACAGCCCTGTGCGCACGCACACCCTGTGAATTTTGGGACCTGTGCAGATGCACATACTTGTGCATACACACACACAGGAAAGTGGCTTCTACTGGGGGCGCTAGCACATCCTATGCACGTAGACAATGAATTTGGTTTTGCAAGCTGAATATGCGCACAACTCTGTGCGTATGCACACGTTGGGAAGAACATTCTGTTGATGGTGCTAGCACGCCCTGTGCGTGCACTCAACAATGAAAATTTTGTAACTCTGTCCGCATGTACACTTTCTGAAAATACTTCTGGGTGTGCGCATGCACACTCCTGTGCGTACGCACGCGACCCTGTTTTCTTATAAAACCCTTGTTTTCAAGTATTTCACCTTCCCAAAAAGCTTGTAACCTTCTGAAACACTGTTTTAAGCTTATAAACCCCCAGTTTCATCCTTTAAATCTTAGATCAATATAAGATGCCTAGTGATTGAGAGGAAGCTAAGGAAGAAGGTAACTTGGAGATGAAGAAAGGAGATATTATGATGAGTTATGATTAATGATAATGATATGAGATGTTAAGGAGGATGGTGGGGTGCTGGGTATGATATGAGCCGAATAGCTGAGTATATTATGAGTCGAATGGCTGTGTGTGATGATGGTTTATGGCTGATAATGAATTATGACTTTCAAGCCGGATGGCTGAGATGAATGTTAATGTATGGCTGAGATTGAATGCATATATGCTGAATTGTTGATATTGTAATTGTTGCACTCCACCTATCTGAGATACGAGTTTTTCTGGGTGAAAGCAGTGGCTAGCCACCACGTGCTCCAGGTGGAGACTCGATACTCTGCTGACCCTATGTCATAAGTGTGGTCGGACACTGTGAAAGTTCCGGATGAGCTCGCCCCCATGAATATACACCAGTGAGGGTGTTGGATGTGAATTATGATTATGTTGTGGATAACTCGAGTTGGGGATGCACGACAGAGGGATAGTCTAATAGTTAGCTACCAGGACTTGTCGGGTTGGCTATATAACCGACAGATGAGACTCATCTGCCACAAAGACAGGCATGCATCATCTGCATTATATGTTATTTGTTTGGAATGCCTAATTGTCTGTATATCTACTTGCTAACTATCTAATTGCTATATCTGGTTCCTACTTGTACATTTTCTTGTGTGATATACTTGTGATTGCAAATCATTACTATTGGCAGTTGGGAGGTTCGAAAGGTTTGGAAAAGGGATATTTAGTTAGCCTGAAGATCCTTAAGTTAGTCGTCTATTTTTATTTCTCATGATTTAGTATATTTATGTGTTTTGATTATGAATTGGGAGTTCTAGAATTGCCTTCGCTTTTTCCAGGACATTACATGTTAGATATTTGGGCACTGTTACCATGCTGAGAACCTCTGGTTCTCACCCATGCAGATTTTGTGGTTTTTAGATGCAGGACGTGAGGCTCCTCGCTGAGGCATGTTGGAGACTTCTATTTTGGCGAAGATCCTTAGCTCTTGGGACTTTATTTTGATCTTATATACTTGCTTAGATACTTATATTCTCCACTATATATATATATACTGTATTGACTCCTCTTATAGGCTATTTTGGAGAAATAGGTTCTGTAACTTGTCTTTTGGGTTCTCCTACTTTATATATGTATGTATAATTCTATGCTCGGACCGGTTATCTTTGCAAACCGAGTCTTGAGCCTTTATATTTGTATTTTTGGCACTCTCTTGTATATCTTCTCAC
>NC_029773.3:60324144-60340226 GCF_000817695.3 Arachis duranensis
TTGTCAAAATACTCTAAATTCAATACAAGATAAACCCTAAAAATGGGGTTTATCAACCTCCTCACACTTAGACCTTAGCATGTCCTCATGCTAAAATAAGAAGGAACTAAGGGTTATGACATTTATTAGATGCAACTAAACTATATGAATCCTATCTAAATGCAACTACCTAAAATGAATGCAAATGCTAGATTCAAACATGTCAAATTGCCAAGAGAGCATGTGTAAGCACAAGGGCTAGGCAATAGGAATTAATTCCAACCACAATTGTATTGAATTATCAACAAGAATTTAAGCTTGCAAGAATATAGATAATATGGGTGAACACATGTAATTGAACTTTTGAACCCTCACCGGATGTGTATCCGCTCTATTCACTCAAGTGTTTAAGGGTCAATTCACTCAATTCTCTTCTAATCAAGCTTTCCAAAATTTGATTTTCTTCTAACAATCAACATTCATTCAATGCATGCATACATTCATCATGAGGTCTTTCATTTAGGTTGTAATGGGGTTAGGGTCAAGGTAGGATCATTTATGGTTAAGTGGGCTAAGATTGAATCTTTGATTAGCATAGACTTTCCCACCTACCTATGTAATGTCCTATACAAATTCAAACTATTCTAACTACCCATTCTCCACTTTTTCTTACATATTCATGCATTTCCTATTTGATTCATAACACCTATGCATTGATCCCTTTTTATTGACTTCTCTTTGGGGCAATTTGTCCCCTTCTTTATTATATATATTTTTTTTTCATATACATCTCTTTTTCTTTTCTTTCATTTTTTATTTCCTTTTCTTTCCATCATTTTTTTTCTTTTTTCATTTCTTTTTCTTTTGTCAAACTATATACAAGAGCATCAATGCATAAGGTCTATTCATTTACTCAATACATGAGTATGTACCCAATTCCTAAACATAAAGTATACTACCCCTTTCATCCCCTCCAATGTTACCAAACCTCACCAACTTTGAATAATGAACACTCTCACTAGCCTAGGCTAATCAAAGATCCAAACAAGGACTTTTCATTGGTTTTCCGCCTTAGGCTTGTAATGGGCTAAATTGAGAATAAGTTGGTTAAGCATAGGCTCAAAATTGGTTAACAATGGAGAGTAAAAGGTTGGCTATTTGGGTAAGTGGCTAATGAAGTAATGGCCTCAATCATATATAAATGCATAAATACAAGAAACAAATGAAAATATAGAATCAAGCAAATCAAGGATTACAATCATAGAAAGAGAACAATTTCACACAAGAATGGAAAATAAGTGGTTATAAAATGTAACCACATCAATAGGCTCAAGTCTCACAAGCTTGTGTTCTCAATTCACTACATGCTTCACAAAGTATGAGATTCAAGCAAGTTTTACCAAAAATTTTTCTTTCAATCAATTGGGTTAATGCCCTATATTTAAACTCTTTGGAAAATTTCAATGTTTGCCTAAGCATTGTTGTGATTGAAAAATTCAAAAATTTTCTTAGTTCACCCTTTCCTTTTTTTCACTTAAAACCAATTTCTTATGCAAAAGGGTGACTAAATATTTGCAATCCAAAATATGATTTCTAATCACAACTACAACTAAAAGTAAAGATAAACAAAAATGTATAAAGAGGAATCTAACTAAAAGTACGAAATCTAGCATCCACAATATCTAAAAATATCCAAAAGCATCAAAATATCTAAAATCCAAGATAAGCAATAAAAGTATCCAAAGCAAACTAGAAGTGCATCCAAATATATACAAAATGTGCGAGATAAGGTAACTAGGCTGAAAAGTTCACCGGTTCCCAAATAATGCTACCGGTGCCCTCCCCACACTTAAAATCAAGCATCATCCGCGATGCTAAACTGGAGGATCAGTGGGAGGTACAACGATAGGCTCAGGCTCTGACTGTGGAACCGGCTCCTCATGAATCTCTAGTGGCTCTGTAGTGGCAGGGGAATGCTGCTGAACTGGCGCCTCCGCAACCTCCTCCTGATGATCCTGATCATCGGAGGCCGGAGAGTCGGGAAGAGGGGGTTAGCTCAAGGCCCTGGGCCACAAACATCTGGTCTATCCGATCCAAACGGCGTCTGATATGGTGCTTCTCACGCTCTAGGAACCGGAAAAGACGTTGGACTAGGAGATATGTAGGCTCAGGTGCTGCTGGTGGATCAGTGGACGATGAAGGAGCTGCAGCTGTAGAGGATGATGGGGCAGCTGTAGGGGCTGAAGGTGAAGGTGTCCCTATAGCAGCTCTGGCCCGAGAACAGCGTCTAGCAAGCGGCCTCTCGTGCACCCAACCACCCCAGGGGATAGTAACCTCCCTGTCATCATCATCAGGGGGCGGCGGTCGCACATCATCATCCAACCAAGGAACCTCAGCTAGGGCCGCCATACTCGTGACCAATGTAGGAAATGGAAGTAGGCCACGAATATGCGCCCGCCACATACACTGTCTGATCAGTCTAGGGAAGGAGACCTCCTTCCCCTCCATAACACACCCAATCAGTAGAAGCATCTCCATAGGAATCTCAGAAAAATGGGTGGTGGGAAGGACATAGCAGGCAAAGATCATCTGCCAAGTCTTGGCCTCTCTAGTCAGATGAGTAAACAACATCCCTTTCGGCTTGGTATTGTTGGCATCCATAACCCAAGTAGCCTCTGGCAACCCAATAACAGTCCTGAGTGCCTCATAATCAAAGGTCATGCTGTGTATGGCTAACTCAGCCTGCTGATGGGCACATAACTCATCAGGGACATGCCTGCACTGTAGTGCCTCCTCAATGGCAATCTCAGTGATCATAATCTCCCTACCCCTCACCTGAACCGAATCTAATGTCGGACGGAAGAAGTTGCAGTAGAATTCCTTCACCCAGGAAACATTGATATCCCCCAAATCCCGGTCGACAAAGTCAATACCCAAATCAATGATCCGACCGGAAATAGAACGTTTCACATCCATCGGGAGAAGGAGCTTCTTCTCAATGTTGAGCTTTGTAGTCCGATATTTAGAAAACCGGAGCTCACAGTAGAGATTAGGGAATTTGTCCGGATTGGTGGAAGGTAACTGCTGATTTTCTTTGTCCACATCATTTAAGGGGTTCTTGGCATAATTCTTATAGGTGGAAGGAATGGAGGGGGTAGAGTGTTTTCTCTTTTTGGAGGTAGTGGCTATGGCTTTGCCTTTGTCAGACATCCTGAAAGATGAAATAGAATGTATAAAACATTTAGCAAGTAGCGAAGAAAGCATGTTCAGGAGACAAATGACAAAAACAGTCATGATGTTGCAATGAATATATGAAAGTGAACAAGCAAACCAAGAAAGCAAGCGTCATGAAAAGCACGACCCATATTCGAAAGGCAATAATATCATCATATTTTTGAAAGAATTGTTAAAGAGGGTTAAAGTGAGCGGAAGTTAGATAGTGAAAGAAATTAGTAGGTTAAAGAAAATGGATTAGGAATATGATGAGATTTATGCACAGTGAACGGAAAAGTTTGTGGTTCATGTTCACAATGAGAAATGCAAATCTGGGAAGTCAAAGAGAAGCGGAATGTTGCCCAAAATTGAATTAAAGACCAGAATGAACGAATTTCCTTGAAAATTGGGCAGCATTCCGGCTTAAAACAGGACGTTCCCGGATAGCAAATTAGTACAATTAGCACAGAGAACAACATCAAGTAAGTACATCAACAATGGTATAGTATTCAGGCAGAAAGAAATGCATAAAAACAGTCCAAAAAGCAGCATACAACTTCCAAACAAACAGACAGCAAGTAAGCACATACGGAGCACTTATCAGGCCTAGAATCCTCTATCCAGCCCTAGCTACCTAACCGCAATTATTTCTATCTAACCTAACATACAAAATTTGAATATAACTAACTAACATACATTTAAACTAACTAACAGAAATTGATGATTAAAAGAAAAACAGAAAATAGAAGTTGAGTAGGAACCTGGGGGTAGAGAAACTAGGAACAGAAAGGGAGTTGGGGAGTATGGTCACAGAATCAGAGCTACGCCGCCGTGGACGGTGGCGGTGAAGACTGCCGGCGCGGTGATTCTGCCGGAGGAGTGAGGAACCGAGGGAGGGCGAGACAATGCGGGAGAAGGCGGAGAAGGGGAGAGGAATGAGTGGGAAGGAGAGAGAGATTGGGCCGCCGGCCGTGATACTGCGTGGTGGTGGGGATGGTGGCGCGGGGGTGTGGCCGAAGGGTGAAGGAGATGAAGGAGAGAGGTGAGTGGCTGAGAGGGGGCAGGGGTGAGTGAATGGGAGAAAGAGGGTTGTTGGTGAGCAATGGTGGCTGCGGTGGTGGCCAGAAGAACGAGGTGGTGGGGTTAGGAGAGGAAAGAACGAGGTGGTGGTGGTTATGGGGTTAGGAGAGGAAAGAAGAAGATGAAAGAGGGTGAGGGGGAAGTGCGCTGCGGCGCAACGTTCTTCGCGTATTAGGGTTGTCCTCACTTTTGAATCGACGCGCGCGCGCCACTTGCGCATCCGCGTCTATTAAGAAAACTCGGAGCCTACGCGTGCGCGTACACCGCGCCTGAACGTGGATGAGTGAAAGAAGAAGGGACGCGTGCGCGTACCGTGCGCGCACGCGTGCAAGAGGTTGGGCTAGAGGCATAGTGTTGGCCCAACCCAGGCCTAACTCTCTGGAGGATGGCCTGGAAGTCGCGCAATCAGATCGGCGCGCACGCGGCATGTGCGCGTCCGCGCCTTAGTGAGAAGGATGGAGGTCCACGCGTGAGCGGGTAGTGCGCTCTAGCGTGGGTGGCAGGATAGGTATGGGTGCGTGCGCGTACAGTGCGCGCACGCGTACGTTAGATTGGGCTTGAGGCCTAAAGCTAGCCCGGAGCCGGCTCAACTCTCTGGAGTTTGGCTCAAAAACCTGCAGCAGCGAGTCGGCGCGGACGCGGTGGGTGCGCGTCCGCGTGAATGTTTACGCTCTTAGAAACGGCGCGCACGCACGATGTGCGCGTCCGCGTGGGTCGAGCTGGGCTGAAGGCATGATAGTTGCCCAAAGGAGGCCCAACTCTCGGGAGTGTTGGCTCGTGGTGCATCCACAGGAGGACGCGTGCGCGTACATGGTGCGCTCGCGTCTATTACGTACATGGTGCGCTCGCGTCTTCCCCCCTCTTCTCTCTTTCTTTGTTTTTTTTTTTTTCAGAAACAAATTGCTAGGTGCTCTCCTTAGTGTTCACAACTCTTATTCACTCAACCCTCATACAATTCACAAAAATGCAATTTTGATATTATTCATCTACTACTAAACACAACATGTATATGACTAAGCTAACAATTAAATTGTACAAACAAATTTGTATGAAACATCTACCTACAATGGTAACTCAAATCACTTATTAAGTAAATGTAAGAGATTGGAAAGAGTTTACCATGGTGGGGTGTCTCCCACCTAGCACTTTTAGTTTAAGTCCTTAAGTTGGACTTATGGGGAGCTCTTCTCAAGGTGGCTTATGCTTGTACTCATCTTGGAACTTCCACCAATGCTTGAATCTCCAATAAGCTCCATTCTTCAATTTCAATATCTTCAAGCTTTGATGGAGTTCTCCACAAACCATAGCTCCCAGATTTGATTTTCATTGTGCGATCCGGGATCCCACACTTTGTTTTGACACCCGTCCTTAATTTGATCATCATTATTCCATCTGGGTGGTGTGGCCTTGGAATTCTCAAAGAGGCTTCCAAACAACTTCCTAGACCCATGCAATTTTGTTCTATACCAACCATTGCCCTTGAATTTTGAGCTTTCAACCGTCATGAGCTTAGAATGATGTTTCCAACCACCACACAATTCTTTCCTACTCTTAACTCCACAAAGAGCTCTAAGTTGACCATCATTTTCAATTAAACCATATTCAAGTGAGAAAGTAAAGCTTAGGGATAAGAGTTTTACCCACTTGAATGTTGTGTTGGATGGTGACTTGGGAAGGGAGACTTCCCCACACTTAGACAATGCAAGGTCTACTTCTTTAGGCTCTTCTTGGGTTGCTTCCGCCTCTTCACAAGCTTCTTCAAAGTCAACCTTTTCCCTTTTTCCACATGGCTTGGTGTTGTCTTCAAGAACTTCATCTTGCCCAATGGGAGGTGATTCAATTTTTGATAGGAATTCATTGATAAATGAATCCATCTCTTGATCAACCTCTTCATATTCTTCAATTTCGATATACACCATGCCATTTTCGTTTTCCTTGGGAGGTTGTACACACTCTTCTATAACTTCAACTTCATGTCCAATGGGAGAGGATTCGATTGTAGATAGGAATTCATCCATGATGGAATCCATCTTTTGATAGGCCTCTTCCAAGTCTTCAACTATGATATGTCTTGGAGGTTGCGCACCCTCTTCAACATCAATATTAAGCTTCTTGGAGGAGTTCTCCATGATGCTATATTCCCATGGACTTTCAACGTCTCCTAAATCTTCAACCACTTCTTCCTTTTCTTCAATAACCATAGGCTCCTCCAATTGCTCTAATACAAAATAGCCTCCCTCATTTTCCACCGGGTTTTCCAATCTCTCCTTCATGCTATGATCTTCAATGGATTCTTCACATGTGGCCATGGAAGCACCTTGAGTGTTCAAAAATTTGTAGGATAAGGTGGACACTACCTTGGTCAAGTTAGTCACAAACTCTAGGGTGTTCCTTTGCATATCCGCTTGTCCTTGAAGTAGCAATGTGAGAGATTCATCTATTAGGGCTTGGGGTGGATAAGAGGGTTCATTATTTTGGAGAGAGGGTTTATAGTAGGAAGGTGGTTCTTTTTGGTAAGAGTATGGAGATGGTGTGCATTGAGGTGGTTCTTGAGAGTAATTGTGTTGGAATGGTGGTGGTTCCATGTATGGCTCATATGGCTCATAAGGTGGTGGGTATGGTGGATAAGGATTGGGGTCATATGGAGGGTTTTGGTGATATGGGGCTTGTGAGTATGGTTGAGCATCATGTTGAGGATGAGATTCATAGGTATATGGTGGTGGTTGATTGTCATAAAAGGAGTCACCATAACCATTGAATTGACATGCATTAGGATGAGAATTATACCTATAAGTGTCCGGAGGTTGATGCCAATGGGAGTGATCAATTCCTTGAGGCTCCTCCCATCTTGGAGTGTTCCATCCTTGGTACATGTTAGCATTGAAGTTCGCATTCCCTACATCACAATTAGAGCCAAACTCATAGCCAAAGTGAGAACTCATTATGGAAAAACAAAATAAAACTAACAAAAATTAAGAAACAAACAAAAGATAAACCTATTCACAATATTCACATATGTACAATAACCAATAACACAACACCATTGCAAATCCCCGGCAACGGCGCCATTTTAACGAATGGATTTTTGACGGTTTAGAATTTTGATGATTGGATTTTTGATGGTATAGAATTTCACAAATGAATTCTCGTTGCAAGTATAGTTTCTAAACCAATCATTAATCCTTTCATACAAAAAAAAGTTGTTTGTCACTAAAACAAACCCCTAAAATTTATAAACCGAAGCATTGGACCTCGGGTCGTTCTCCCTAGGAATTACAATAAAGTGTTTTGTTATTGGTTAGAAATGTGTTTTGGGGTTTTGGATAAGAGGCATGAAAGTAAATGGCAATGAAAGTAAACTAACAACTATAAAAAGCTCTTGGCAAGATATGAGAATTAGAAGTCATATCCTAGTTATCCTCCTCAATTGTGACAACAAATTGTCCATTGCTCCCACTTAGTTAACCTCTAACAATGGGGGAAAGTCAAGCGGATGAATAAATTTGATTCCTCAAGTCCTAATCAAATCCTAAAGGAAAGATTAGCTTTAGAGATTTTCAAATCAATTAGCAACTTCTAATTATCAATCAACAAAGGAATTGGATAGCTCAAGAGTCACTACTTACTCTACCTAGGCCAAGAGGGACAAAATCTACTCTAAAATCCAACCAAGCATTTCATCAAACACTTGGAAGGCATAAAAGAAAAGCATAGTAAATTGACAACAAGAATAGAATCTAACAACAATTATTGCAAAGAATTAACAACAACAATCAAGGAAATCACAATTATCATGAATTACCTCAAATTGCATTATTGAAAGGAAACAAGGAACAACAATCTATCCAAACAAAAGGAAGAATTACAATTATAGAAACATATAACTAGAAAGAGAGAGATGAGAAGATTGAAAATTGCTAAAGGAAAATTGAATCAAAGCATGAATTACACCTAGATCTAAGAAGAGAGATTAACCTAAACCTAGTCCTAATCCTAATTCTAGAGAGAAGTGAGAGCTTCTCTCTCTAGAAAACTAAACTAAAACTAATCCTAGTGAGTGTGTGTGTATGTATGAACATGTGTTATCAATTCCCTTCAATCCTTGGCTTTTATGTGCATTTTGGCGCCAAAGTTGGTTGCTGAAACCTCTCCAAAATCGCCAGGCACGTGTTACATAAATGAAGTCATGTGCCCTCATCGGCGCGTGCGCGCACGGTACGCGTGCGCGTTCTTGGCCTATTTCGCAATGTGCGCACGAGCGCCTTGTGCGCGTGCGCGTGCATGACCTGGATTAGTTCTTTGACTTTTTGTGCTTCTCTCCACTTGTATGCTTCCTTCCTTGCTTCCCTTGATCCATGCCTAGCCTATTTCAACCTGAGATTACTAGCAAACACATCAAGGCATCTTATGGAATCAAAGAGAAATTAGAATTCATCAATAATAAGGCTTAAAAAGCATGTTTTTACACTTAAGCATGAATATGGGAGAGATAACAAGACCATGCTAATTCATAGGCTAAATGTGACAAAAGGTTATCAAAATACTCTAAATTCAATACACAACAAACCGTCAAATTGGGGTTTGTCAATAACCGAAGCAATTTTGTGGATTACCTTTGCAAACCGAGTCTCGAGCCTTGATATCTGTATTTTTTTGGCACTCTCTTGCATATGTTCTTGCATTAGCGTATCCTTTATATGTTTCGTTTCGCTATCGATCAGAGTGTTGTGCTTTTTCAATTTAACGGTTTTGATTTTACCCCTTTTTTTCAAAGGATCCTAGTTATAAACGTTTTTGCACTACTATGTTTTACTAAATTTTACTTTTAGAGGTCGTAATACTTCGTCACCTCTATTTTATGACTTAAGCATAAGACTCTGTGTGGTAGGGTGTTACACAAACCAAACCATAAAATTTGTAACAACTTTTCGTATACTAATTTTTAATGAAGTTTTCAATATCAATAAAATTCACTTCAATTATTTTTTTATTCAAAACATTCAAAACTCATGTCAAAAACACATCTAAAATTAAATAAACAATATAAACACATTCAAAATTATATATTAACACATCTAAATTATTGTCATTATAGTTCTAAATTACATATTGAAAACAAAAAAAATAAATTCAAATACAGATCCAAAATTATAAGAATACATTCTAAATATTTTATCAACACATCCAAAACTCATGTAAAAAAACTTATATATGTACATAAGAACATAATAAACAACATAAACACATATAAAATTATAGAATGCACTCTAAATATTTTATCAACACATCCAAAACTCAGTAAAAACTTATATATATATATATATAGAATAATAAAAAATAATGATATCAGAAAATGAGCAAAAAAAAAACTCTATATATATATAGAATAATAAAAAAAATAATGATATCAGAAAATGAGCACAAAAAAAACTCTACGAACCCATCCAAACCATAAATATGGGGAAAAGAGAATCAATGGCCTTAGACGAAAAAGAACAAATAAACATTATATACAATAAACTATACTACAATTAAATTAGTATGTATTTTGGTATAAAGTGAATGAAGAAGTAAATTAAAATGAATGACCAGCGGCACAAGTGACGAGAACTTTAAGTGGGTCCACCATTGTAACGAAGATACCTGTCTGAGGAACCTCACTACTCACTAGTGTTAGTGCCTAGTGCATGATGTGGACGAACGGCGACGTGGGGAGAAAGGCGGCAACGATGATGAGTGTCAAGGAATAGAAAGGTGGCGCGGATGAACAGTAGCTGAGGATGAGGATGACAAACCACGGACTATGTGCGCCTCTGGATTTATGATGTGTGGTGAATGTGACTGCTCAGGGTTTTGTATGGTATTAGTTAATGATTAAATGGTTTAAGATTTATTTTAGAATTTTAAAATCAAAATTTTGAATTTTAACTAATTTAATTTTTGGATGTGTATTTAAATTGTAATATATTAATAATTAAATATATTAAATATGAAACAGAAATTTAAAATTGAAATTTAAATTTTAAATTTCAGTTTTATTTAGTTTGTATTTTGAATGTGTATTTAATTTTAAAAAGACACTAAATTTATTTATAATTTTTAGATGTGTTTATTTTATTTTATTTTTAAATTATTATAATAAAACGCTGAATATTGTATAATTTTTGAAAAACTTATATATATACAGAATAATAAAAAAGGTAATAATATCAGAGAATGCGCAATGAAAAACTCTATGAACCCATCCAAACCTTAGATACGGGGAAAGAGAATCAATGGCCTTAGACGAAAAGGAACGAATACCTCCCTTTTCTCTTTCTTCTCTTCATAATCCTCCCTGCCTCGTTCTGTCTCTCTCTCCTTCCTTTCGTCTCTCTGTTTCTCTTCGCTCTTTTGCCCGGCATTGTCTCCCTCCTTCTCTGGCGGCGGCCACAATGGCTCTCAGGTTTGCCGGCGCAGTCTTTTCTTCCTCTTTCCTTCTTCTTTTGTGTTTTAGCTCCCTTGTTTCTTTTCTTCGTTCTCTGTCCTCTCCTTCTTCATTTTCTTTTCTTTTCTTTTGTCATGTGCTATTTTGTGTGTGAGTGAACGTAAGGGGTCTGTGTTAATAAAATTTAAGCTAGTCTAATAAACAAGAATTTATGATATTTGAATAAAATGAACTTAAAAGGTATAAAATTTTATTTGTTAATTCATCAATGAATTTAGGTAAATATTCTAATTAAGAATTTTATCTCTCTAATTTTTTTTAATATTTTCAAAACCGTGACTCTAACCAAGTACTATATGATCATTAGTTTTAAGCTTATTTCAATAAAATAGTTAATATAATTTTATGTTTTATATATATATATACCAAATTATTTCGATGTACTAAATTATTTATTTCACCATTTTTCTTGTAGTGCTAGCTATTTCAGCATTAAGACTCCAAAAAAGAAAACTACGCCACAATTAAAAATGTTATTTAATATTTTTGAAGTTATAATTTTAACCTATATTGCAACATTCAATTTTTTTAATAATATTTTAAAATTGATAAAATTTTATAGAATTTTTATTTTATTTTTAATATTCTTATCTTATACATAATATTAATTGGAAAACTGAGAAAGTGTCATTTATTAGTTATATAATTGTTAAGACACATTACAATATAAAAGTTTTTATTTTAATATTATCGCTTATTATACTTAAATATTAAGAAACTAAAAAATTTTAATTACTCTTTCGTCTATTGTTAATCTTTAAAATTCCTTAACTATAATTGTAGAAAATGATAAGCGTTTTAATTTTATATTTTAATTAATTGTAGTTTTATAATAGCAATAAAAATAAGGATTTTCTATGGTGTAAAAGATCCAAATTAAAATTTTCTACGCTCATGAAATATTGTGCGAAGATAATAATAGTCTAATGAAAAACAATTTCTAGTGTGCTACGATGACTACACAAGGGATATACTTTTGGGTTCCATTAAAAGATCAATTAGAAAAAAAGTCAATTCTAATAAAAAAGACCCAACTCATATAATTAAATTACCATCAGATCATGACAATAAACTAAAATATAATTAATTAAAGAGACTTACAACAAATATGAAAGAGATCATACCAAAATTTCAATTGTGCTTATATTATTAGTTAGTCCACATTATACCATAATTACATTTTTATCTCCTATAGCCTGAAATTGTTTGCCATTCCAAAAGGTGTGTATATTATAAATTATCTTCGCATTTATCATGTCTTTTTAGCCTTATGAAGAATTTTTACTGTCATTTTTTCTGTCTTTATACTAACCAACTATGTTAGTCACTATTTTTACTAAATCGTTGACACCAAATTTTAAAACTAATATTGTTCACGTATTCCTTTTGCTAATACAATTACTCCTTAAAAAAATAAAAAATACTATGTGTTCTTTAAAATTTAACTTTAACTCAGCCTTTAAATTCAAATAATATTATTTGATAAAAAAATGCTACTTTTACAATAAAATTAAGGCTTTATTTAGCCTTTAAATATAATATTTTATTATTTTAATTTTTTAATTGATCATATTTTCTATTTTTACGGAATTACTTTTACTTTTAATACTTATCATCGTAAAATTTGTAACCACTTGTAATATATTAATTTTTTGCAAACCAAACCTTAAAATTTGTAAAACCTTTTCGTATACTAATTTTTAAAAAATCAGTGAAGTTTTCAAAATCAATTAAATTTACTTCAATTATTTTTTTTATTCAAAACTCATGTTAAAAATACATCTAAAATTAAATAAATAACATAAACACATTTAAAATTATATATTAAACATCTAAATTATTATCATTGTAGTTCTAAATTACATATTAATCACAAAAAAAATTAAATTCAAATACACATCCAAAATTATAAGAATGCACTCTAAATATTTTATCAACACATCTAAAACTCATATAAAAAAACTTATACATGTACATAAGAACATAATAAACAACATAAACACATCTAAAATTATAAGAATACACTCTAAATATTTTATCAACACATCCAAAACTCATATAAAAAATCTTATATATATGTAAATAAACACATATAAAATTATAAGAATGCACTCTAAATATTTTATCAACACATCCAAAACTAATGTAAAAAAACTTTTATATTAGTGACGAAAACTCTAAGTGGGTCCACCATTGTAACGAAGATAACTGTTCTGAGGAAGCTCACTACTCACTAGTGTTAGTGCCTAGTGCGTGATGCGGACAAACGGCGACGAGGAGGAGAAAGGTGGCAACGATGATGAGCGTCAAGGAAGAGGAAAGTGGCGTTGTAGATGAGCGCTGAGGAGGACGGTGGCACGGATGAACGGTGGCTGAGGATGAGGATGACAAACCAAGGACTACGTGCGCCTCTGGGTTTATGATGTGTGGTGAATGTGATTGCTCAGGGTTTTGTATGGTATTAGTTAATAATTAGATGGTTTAAGATTTATTTTAGAATTTTAAAATCGAAATTTTGAATTTTAACTAATTTGATTTTTGTATGTGTATTTAAATTATAATATATTAATAATTAAATATATTAAATCTGAAACAGAAATTTAAAATTGAAATTGAAATTTTAAATTTCAATTTTATTTAGTTTGTATTTTGAATGTGTATTTAATGTTAGAAAGACACTAAATCTATTTATAATTTTTAGATGTATTTATTTTTTTTAATTATTGTAATAAAAAGCTGAATATTATACAACTTTTAAAAATGTAATTATGATATAATGTGGACTGACTAATAGCATGAGTACAGTTAAAATTTGGCATGATCTCTTTCATATTTATTGCATGTCTTTTTAGTTAATTGTCATGATCTGATGGTAGTTTAATTGTATGAGTTGGGACTTTTTTATTAGAGTTGGCTTCTTCTCTAATTGATCTTTTAATGGAACCCAAAAATATATCCCATATGTAATCACCGTAGCACACCAGAAATTATTTTTTCATTAGACAATTATTATCTTCGCACAATATTCCATAGGTGTAGAACATGTATCATTTTTCTTAATCAATTCAACTAGGTATCCTTTAAAAATTATACAATATTCAGCGTTTTATTACAATAATTTAAAAATAAAATAAAATAAATACATCTAAAAATTATAAGTAAATTTAGTGTCTTTTTAAAATTAAATACACATTCAAAATACAAACTAAATAAAATTGAAATTTAAAATTTAAATTTCAATTGTAAATTTCTGTTTCATATTTAATATATTTAATTATTAATATATTACAATTTAAATACACATCCAAAAATTAAATTAGTTAAAATTCAAAATTTTGATTTTAAAATTCTAAAATAAATCTTAAACCATTTAATCATTAACTAATACCATACAAAATCCTGAGCAGTCACATTCACCACACATCATAAATCCAGAGGCGCACATAGTCCGTGGTTTGTCATCCTCATCCTCAGCCACTGTTTATCCGCGCCACCTTCCTATTCCTCGACATTCATCATCGTTGCTGCCTTCCTCCCCCATGTCGCCGTTCGTCCGCATCATGCACTAGGCACTAATACTAGTGAGTAGTGAGGTTCCTCAGAACAGGTATATTCGTTACAATGGTGGACCCACTTAAAGTTCTCGTCATTGGTGCCGCTGGTCATTCATTTTAATTTGCTTCTTCATTCACTTCATACCAAAATACATACTAATTTAATTGTAGTATAGTTTATTGTATATAATGTTTATTTGTTCTTTTTCGTCTAAGGCCATTGATTCTCTTTTCCCCATATTTATGGTTTGGATGGGTTCGTAGAGTTTTTTTTGTGCTCATTTTCTGATATCATTATTTTTTTTATTATTCTATATATATATAGAGTTTTTTTTTTGCTCATTTTCTGATATCATTATTTTTTATTATTCTATATATATATATATATAAGTTTTTACTGAGTTTTGGATGTGTTGATAAAATATTTAGAGTGCATTCTATAATTTTATATGTGTTTATGTTGTTTATTATGTTCTTATGTACATATATAAGTTTTTTTTATATGAGTTTTGGATGTGTTGATAAAATATTTAGAGCGCATTCTTATAATTTTGGATGTGTATTTGAATTTAATTTTTTTGTGTGTTTAATATGTAATTTAGAACTACAATGACAATAATTTAGATGTGTTAATATATAATTTTAAATGTGTTTATGTTGTTTATTTAATTTTAGATGTTTTTTTGACATGAGTTTTGAATATTTTGAATAAAAAAAAATAATTGAAGTGAATTTAATTGAGTTTGAAAACTTCAATGATTTTTAAAAAATTAGTATACGAAAAGTTGTTACAACTTTTATGGTTTGGTTTGCAAAAAATCAATATATTGCAAGTGATTACAAATTTTACGGTAATAAGTATTAAAAGTAAAAGTGATTCCTTAAAAATAGGAAATATGAAGAATTAAAAAATTAAAATAATAAAATATTAGATTTAAAGGCCGAATAAAGGTTGAATTTTATTGTAAAAAAGTAGCATTTTTCTTAATCAAATAACAATTCAACTAGGTATCCTTTAAAAATGGTACAATATTCAGCTTTTTATTACAATAATTTAAAAAAATTAAAATAAACGTATCTAAAAATTATGAATAGATTTAATGTCTTTTTAAAATTAAATACACATTCAAAATACAAACTAAATAAAACTGAAATTTGAAATTTAAATTTTAAATTTCTGTTTCAGATTTAATATATTTAATTATTAATATATTATAATTTAAATAAATATCTAAATATAAAATTATTCAAAATTCAAAATTTTAATTTTAAAATTATAAAATAAATCTTAAACCATCTAATTATTAACTAAACCCGTACAAAATACTCAAAGAAGTAGAGAAGTCACGTTTGCCCCACATCGAAACCCAGAGGCGCACATGAAAAATCTCATAGGCGCATATCGAGAAGTCATCCTTTGTCGTCATTCATCCGCGCCACCTTCCTCTTCTGCGCTCATCCTCGACGTTGCCTTTGTAACACCCTACCATACAGAGCCTTATGCTTAAGTCATAAAACAGAGGTGGCGAGGTATTACGACCTCTAAAAATAAAATATAGTACGTATAGTATTGCAAAAATATTCATAACTAGGAGCCTTTGGAGAAAAGGGGGGTAAATCAAAACCGACAAATCAAAAGCGCAACACTCTGATTGAATTCGTAAACAAACAGTTAGAGGCTAAGCTAAAGCGAAGAGATATACAAAAGAGTGCCAACATACATATATCAAGACTCGGGACTCGGTTTACGAAGGTAACCGGCCCAAGCA
>NC_029773.3:60340316-60349598 GCF_000817695.3 Arachis duranensis
GTAAATACAAATACAAATATATATATATATATATATATATAGTGGAGAATATGGGTATCTAACAAGTATATAAGTTCAAAATAAAATCCCAACAGACAAATGATCTCTGCCAAAAGGAAGTCTCCAGCATGCCTCCGCGAGGAGCCTCACGTCCTGCATCTGAAAACCACAAAATCTGCATGGGTGAGAATCTGAGGTTTTCAGCATGGTAACAGTGCCCAAATATCTAACATGTAATGTCCTGGGAAAGCCGAAGGTAATCCTAGAACTTCTATATTATAATCAAAGTGCATAAACATGCTAAACCGTAAGAAATGTAAATAGGCGACTAACTTAAGGATCTCCAGACTCACTAACATCCCCTTTCAAAATTCTGCGAACCTCCCAAACACCAACAGTAACAGATGCAAGCACAAGTATATCAAACAAAGAAATGCACAAGTAGGAAGCAGATAAGACAATTAAGCAGGTAGCAAGTAATGATGCAGTCAATTAGGCAATTCAGACAAATCACATACAATACATATGATGCATGCCTGTCCTAGTAGTTGATGAGTCTCATCTATCGGTTGCAAAGCCAACCTGACATGTCCTGATAGCTAACCAATGGATAGAATACCAAACATGGAGCAAGTGGGACAATGCCATAACCCTTGCATTTTACCCGTGTACCCGGAGTAGGGGACAACTTCACCCTGCCTCTTACCCAGACAGTGTTACATTTTCGGCCCGGAGCAAGCGACAACAGAACACAGCCCTTGTGTCTTACCCGCAGCCTCATCTGGAGCAGGTGGATAACACCACTGCATCTTACCCGGAGTCACATACAAAAACACACTTCCATATATCATTACCTTTCATCCATTCGTCCACTCATTCTCAAATCATACCCGGAGCAAGTGGATAGTACCACTGCCTCTTACCGGCATTCTCGCCTCTTACCCGGAGCAAGTGGTTAACACCACCGCATCTTACCCGGGCATATCAAAATCAATCTAAGTTTATTTTCCTTATTATCCCAATTCCTTCATAATCACTAACTCATCACTTCATTTTCCATACATTCTCAACACTTATATACTTCTTAATCATATACCCGGAGCGAATGGTTATTTCCCACCGCCTCTTACCAGACACCTCTATCTCATTCGATCATACGCATATACATAGTCTATTATAACATATAATTCTCCTCATTCCTCTACCAATAGCATTCTCATTAACAATTATTAATCATCGTTTTACTAACCATTCTCAACAATTATAATAATTCTCAATTTAATCACAACTCATCATAATATCCCTTTTCTTCCTCCACAAGTTACCCTTTCCCCTAGCCTACTCTCATTCACTAGGCATCCTATACCAATCTAATATTTAAGGGATGAAATTGGGAATTTATAAGTGTGAAATAACATTCCGGAAGGTTATGAGCTTGTTGGGAATGTGAAGAGCTTGAAAACAAAGTTTTAGAAAAGAACTGGGTTGCGTGCGTACGCACAGGGGTGTGCGTGCGCACGCAGAAATATTTTTAAATGTGTGCGTTGACGTGGCAGAAGTTGGCAAATTAAGAATTGTTATAAAATATGCGTTGCAAGTATAGTTCTTAACCAACCAAAAAATTGTTTATCAATTTAAAAGGGTTGTCACAAAGATTAAAATTAAAATACTGGGAGTATGAATCCCAGGTCGTCTCCCAACGAGTTGCAAAGAGATGTGCTATTTTATCAATCAGGTGTTTTCAAAAATGGTTGAGTTGATAAACAGGAAATTAAATTAGAGAATTTAATTGATTTTAAATAAAAGCCTTGACTGGGAGTTGATTAGTTGGAAGCCCTATTCTTGTTGAAGTACTCTCAAGATTAATTGATAATTGAAGGTTGCTCTGTTTAGTTATCCCTTACTAGGTAAGGGAGAGTCAAACAAGTTGGAATGCTGTTTCTATTCACAAGTCCCAATCCGCTCATTGAAAAGGATTAGTGTCAGTGACTAGAGGGTATTCCAACAATGAACCCAATTACAATTTTTTTTAAGCACCCCAACTCCCCATCAAGTTAGGGAACTACTCGCTCATTGTGAATGTAGAACTCATAACATAGGAAAAGGAATTAAAGAAAGACATGATAAATAAAATTGAAAGGGATTAAATAAAAATATTATTCTATATTAATAACTTGTAAAAATAATCCAATGTCAACTATGGAGGAAATAATAATATGGAAGAATAAATGAAAAGTAAATAACAGAGTATAATGACTAGTACCGGAGGTAGCCTCTTCTCAAAAGCTAAAGCCAAAATCTTCAAAAGTCTTAATTATGAATGTTCAAGTGAGTGAACCTAGGGGAGGAGCAATTTTAGATCTAAAAACTAAAAATTATGTGGAATCAATGTTGTGTCGAGTCTCTGCATGTTTCTTGGCTCTAATCTGTGTTTCTGGGCCGATAACTGGGTTGGAATCCGGCCCAAAAACTCTGCCAGCGACTTATGAAATTCTGCAGATTGCGCACGTCACGCGATCGCGTCATTCATGCGGACGCGTCATTCGGCGTTTTGCTTTTCCACGCGGGCGCGTCGTCCATGCCTCCGTGTCACTTATGCTTTTCCAATCTGCACGAACGCGTGCGCCATGCGGCCGCGTCACTGCGATTTCCTCTCTTTCGCGCGGTCGCGTGAGCCATGCGGCCGCGTCACTTCTCGCTGGTCATCTCCTCAATTTCTTGTGTTTCTTCCATTTTTGCAAGCTTCCTTTCCTATCTCCAACTCATTCATGCCCTATAAAGCCTGAAACACTTAACACACAGATCACGGCATCGAATGGAATAAAGGAGAATTAAAATACCTAATTAAAAATCTCTAGGAAGTGGGTTTTCAATCATGTAATAATTTTAGGAAGGAAATATAAATACATGCTAATTATATGAATAAATGGATAAAGATCATGATAAAATCACACAATTAAACACATTATAAACCATAAAATAGTGGTTTATCAACCTCCCCACACTTAAACATTAGCATGTCCTCATGCTTAGTTGAAGGAGATAAAATAAATGAGTAGGAATATGCAAAAACTCATGCCATGCAATGCAATGCAACCTATATATGTGAATGCAACTATATGATTCTTGTCCACTTGATCAAGAGTAAATAAGTTCTTCAAAACAATTACCAATCAAATTCCACTAATTCAATTCTCATACAGTAAAAACAGATAAAAATGCAAGAAGGTAGCTCTTGAAAGCAGGGAACATAGAAATTTAAGCATTGAACCCTCATTGATGATGTATGTATACTCTAGTCTCTTCAGTATATAGGGTAATCACTCTATCCTTCTCTAATCATGCTCCCTAATTTTTGTTCTTCTCCTAATCAATCAACAACATTTAATATACCAATGCAACATCATGAGGTCTTTTCACGGTTGTAACGGGGCCAAGGTAAGGGTAAGGATACATATATGGTTAAGTGAGCTTATAAATTGAATCTTTAATTAACTCAAACCCTAACATAACCTATATATATTTTATATAACTTTGGAGTTCGTACCTAACTACCCAGAATTCTCTTTCACATTCTATACTCATGTATCAACTTTTTATTTTAACTCTATCATACATGCATTGATCTTTGAATTCTTAACTCAGCATTGGGGCAGTTTTGTCCCCTTATTTATTTATTGAATATTTTTGGTTTTTTTTAAATAAAAATAAACATAGCTTATCAATGCACATAGATTTTTTATTCTTATAGTTTCACATGAGTAGGTGTCCAAATTCCCATTATATTAACATGACATATTCCCTCATTATCTTTTGTTCCCACAATTTTCCATACTTAATTAGCACACACAATTCTATCTTAAGCTAATCAAAGATTCAAATTGAGGTATATAATTGTTTTTCCGCTTAAGGCTAGTAATGTGGTAAATTACAGAATAAATAGGAATTAAAGGCTCAAAGTGGCTAACAAAGGTAATTGAAAGGGTAGGTTTAATTTGGATAAGTGAGCTAAACAATTAATGGCCTCAATCATATGCAGCATATAAATATTTTAAACATTGGACATATAGGATGGGACAAAATATAGATTACAATCATAGAGAAGTAAACACACAAGAATAAAATAATTATGGTTAAATAATGTAACCATGCATAAAGGCTCAAATCTCACAGGTTGTGTGTTCTTTAGCTAAAAAAAATTATGTTCCAAATACAGCTTCAAGCAAATTTAACATAAGAGTTTTAATTAAAATCAGTGAAATTTCCATTCCAAAAATAGAGTCTTAGAAGAAATTTATTGTCTTTTCAATCAAGTAGAACGTGCATGCAACTAATCTATTACTATGTAATTTATCCTATTCTACAAAAGAAAAAAAAAACTAACTAAATATCCTAATTTATTGGTGTTTAGGGAAGAAAAATTACCTCCGGAAGTCAGGTACTGACCGACCTTCCCACACTTAAAGATCTGCACCGTCCTCGGTGCCATCTGTCAGGAACAATGGTGGGCTGATGACAGTGTCTCCACAGTCGGGACCGTCATGTCTTCCTGTGCTGGTGAAATAAGTGGAGTCCGGAGTAACTGGGTCGTCGTCAGGTCTGTGATTTCCTGTGAGTAGCTCCTTGAGGTATTTGAAACTGCGGTGGTTGCGGCGCTCTCGGAGCTTTGCTTTCTTTTTTTGTTAGTCCAACCGCTTCAGTATTTGGTGCAGCAGCTGACTAGTAGATGGTGGAGGAGCTGCAGCATCTTCTGTAGACTGGCTGGTAGTGGCAAGTGGTGACCTGAGATATCTCCCGTTGGAGACGTACTGATCATCCCGTGGAAGTATGGCTTTGGTGTCTCTAGCTTTGTAGGGGACTCCGGCTGCTGAGACAAGATCAGAGACCAAGGCGGGGAAAGGTAGGTTGCCCGCGATCTGCACGTGTTCCATAGCATTCCGGATATGTCTTGGTAAATTTAGAGGCTGGTCTGTGAGGATGCACCATAGTAGAACGGCCAAGTCTGCGGTGAAAGAGGACTCATGAGTACTCAGAAAGACGTAATGGGACATAATCTATGCCCATACGTGAGCCTCTAAGGTAAGTGCGGAAGCCGAGATTCCCTTAGGACGGGAACGATGGTATCCGAAGATCCATTTACTGCCAGGTTGAGCGATAACTCTGAGAACAGTGTCCCAGTCAAAGTTGTACGCCTAGTGCTTGATTGCGGCTTTCTGAAAAGCGTCCAATCCTTCTGGAGCAGGGGAAAGATCTAAGGCTCGCTGAATGGCTTCTTCTGTAATAGGGACTTGCTTCTGACGTATATAGACAGACTGCAGGGTTGGCAGGTGAAAGTTGGAGTAGAACTCAACTACCCAAGAAAGATGGACCTGTTGTGGCTATCTCTGTAGGAATCCCCAATGTCTTTGTGCAATTTACGGTTCAACAAAGTCGGCAATACGAGGCGGAAGGATGAGAAGGTGTTCATTGTTGTAATTCCGAGCTGTCAGAATAGGAAACATTTGCTCACAGTAGCGATTCGGGAATCGTGCAGTGTCTTTTGCTGGGAAAGCTCTTTCCTTTTCATCAACCTTTATGATCCTTTTAGTTCTTTTTGTTGAGGGCTTGACTGCAGTTGAAGAAGGCTCTGCCATTAATGCTCTTTTTGTTCCTTTTCTTGCTGTGGGTTTGGGGGTAGCTTTCTCTTTGCCTTTCTTGGTGGCCATTCTGAAAAAGGGAAGAGAAAGTAAATTAAATTTAAAGAGATAGAGCAAGGAAGAGGATTGAGTGAGTGATAATCAGTGCACGGTAAAGATGAATGAAGTGAATACATGGTCATGACAACATGTGAAAAGTTCATCAAAGGGAATAAAACAAGTGCATGATAGGGTAAGTAGATGCAAGATGTTTATTGGCATGCCGGCAAGGGCATGAGTAGCATAGATCAAGCATCACTTCGTAACAAACTATCACGTTTGTATTGACAATTAAATTCAATTAATACAATAGTAAAGGAAATTTGTGAAAAGCAAGTATTGAAAAGTAGAATAGAATAATGTAAAAAAGTGCATGATGCCATATGGGCTTTTTCACAAACACATAGCATGAATGGTAACTAAGGTATGGAAAGTATTAGATCGAACATGCAAGCAATCCCAAAAAAATATATATATAATTGTCAAACAATTTCTTAACAATCCACAAGCAGAATAATGACTCAAATAAATTTCCAACACCAATTAAAAGAAAAAAAAAGAAAGGAGAAGAAAATATGGATAGTGAAAGTAAAAGGAAAAGAGAAGAAAAGAAGATAACATATAAAATTAAGAAGAATAATAGAAAAGTAAGGGGAGGAGAAGAAAAGAAAACCTTGTTGATGGGGGTGAAAGAGAGAGAGAGTAGAAAGTGAGAAAGAAGGAAGAAGGAAGAAGAGAAAATAGGATTTGGAGAAAAGAAAGATAAGATAATTGGCAAATTAGGGACGCTGTGCGGAACGAGCAACGCGGTCGGGCGAATCACGCTTAGACTAATTGACGCGGTCGTGTCGGTCACGCGGTCGCGTGACCCGTCTGATGCTACTGGCGCGAGGGCAGCCTCACACTTGCATAACTCTCTGTTCGAAATTTTAATTTTGCCAAGTCTAGGGTCACGCGATCGCGTGGGTCATGCGATCGTGTGGGTGGTTATTAGAAGGCTATGACGCAGACGCGTGAGCCATGCGTCCGCGTGGGAAGAATTGGGTGTTCAGCGCCAATCCAGCACCACTCTAGCACAACTTTCAGTCGTGCAACCTTTTTACGTCGAATTCCAGGGCACGCGGCCGCGTGAGTGACGCGGTCGCGTGGGAGGCCAATGTTCCCATTCGACGCGGACGCGTCGGTGACGCGGACGCGTCGGTGACGCGGTCGCGTGGGGCGATTTGTGTCACTGGCACGCCTCCAGCCACACTCCTGCGTGACTCTCTGTTCGATTTATTTTCTTCCCAATGCACCTATGACGCGGACGCGTCAACGACGCTGCCGTGTCGCATGCATGTTTTTTTTGAAAGCATGTAAATGCAGATGCACGAAATGCACTAATAAAGAGAAGAGTTATTGAATATGAAAATAAAAAAACAAAGAAAAGAACGATCATACCATGGTGGGTTGTCTCCCACCTAGCACTTTGCTTTAACGTCCGTAAGTTGGACGCTCCACTAGCTCAGTCTTCGGCTATATGGGGATCTTCCAAGAGGAAGATCTCGAGCTCCTTGTTTTTCTTCATCTTCTCGCCATGGTACAGATTTAAACGATGTCCATTAACCTTGATAAGTTCGGAGCTGGAAGGGTGGCTTAGGTGATAAACTTTGTACGGTTTGGCTTTCTCTACTCTGTATGGACCTTCCCATCTTGATCTCAACTTGCCTGGCATGAGCCTCAGTCGGATTTGTAAAGGAGGACTAAATCTCCAGGTTGGAATTCTTTTCTCTTGATGTGCTGATCATGTACAACCTTCATCTTCTCCTTGTATAGTCTTGAGTTCTCATAAGCCTCTAGGCGAAGGCTTTCCAGTTCTTGCAGTTGCAACTTTCGTTCAACTCCGGCTTTTTCAATTCCCATGTTGCACTCCTTTACTGCCCAAAAAGCTTTGTGCTCTACTTCAACTGGAAGATGACAAGCTTTTCCATAAACTAAGCGGAAAAGGCTCATTCCAATGGGTGTCTTATACGCTGTTCCGTATGCCCAGAGTGCATCTTGTAGCCTGGTTCTCCAGTCTCTTCTATGAGATTTGACTATCTTCTGCAAGATACGCTTTATCTCTCTGTTTGACACCTCGGCCTGCTGGTGCACGAAATTGTGATCATCAACAATGGCGCCAAAAACTTGGTAGCGCTCTCAAACGTGAATCACACTTAGTCATAACTCCGCACAACTAACCAGCAAGTGCACTAGGTTATCCAAGTAATACCTTACGTGAGTAAGGGTCGATCCCACGGAGATTGTTGGTATGAAGCAAGCTATGGTCATCTTGTAAATCTCAGTTAGGCGGATTTAAAAGGTTTATGATGGGTTCGAAAATTAATGATAAATAAACAGAAAATAAAGATAGAAATACTTATGTAAATCATTGGTGAGAGTTTCAGACAAGTGTATGGAGATGCTTGTCCCTGTTGAATCTCTGCTTTCCTACTGCTTTCATCCAATCCTTCTTACTCCTTTCCATGGCAAGCTGTATGTAGGGAATCACTGTTGTCAATGGCTACATCCTATCCTCTCAGTGAAAATGGTCCAAATGCTCTGTCACAGTACGACTAATCATCTGTCAGTTCTCGATCATGTTGGAATAGAATCCCTTGATTCTTTTGCATTTGTCATCACGCCCAGCAATCGCGAGTTTGAAGCTCGTCACAGTCATTCAATTCCGGAATCCTACTCGGAATACCACAGACAAGGTTAGACTTTCCGGATTCCCATGAATGCTGCCATCAATTCTAGCTTATACCACTGACGTTGTGATGAGCGGATAATTTATACGCTTTTTGGCATTATTTTTAGTATGTTTTAGTTAGTTTTTATTATATTTTTATTAGTTTTTAGTTAAAATTCACTTTTCTGGATTTTATTTTGAGTTTGTGTATTTTTCTGTAATTTTAGGTATTTTCTGGCTGAAATTGAGGGACCTGAGCAAAAATCTGATTCAGAGGCTGAAAAGGACTGCAGATGCTGTTGGATTCTGACCTCCCTGTACTCGAAGTGGATTTTCTGGAGCTACAAATATCCAATTGGAGCGCTCTCAACGGTGTTGGAAAGTAGACATCCTGGGCTTTCCAGAAATGTATAATAGTCCATACTTTGCCTGAGATTTGATGGCCCAAACTGGCGTTCTAAATCAGCTAAAAACTGCCCGGCGTTAAACGCTGGAACTGGCACAAGAATGGAAGTTAAACGGCCAAACTGGCACAAAAGCTGGCGTTTAACTCCAAGAGAAGTCTCTACACGAAAATGCTTCAATGCTCAGCCCAAGCACACACCAAGTGGGCCCGGAAATAGATTTTTATGTCATTTACTCATTTCTGTAAACCCTAAGCTACTAGTTCTCTACAAATAGGACCTTTTGCTATTGTATTTTCATCTTTCAATCTTGAATATTTTGATCATGTTTTTATGATTGAACCCTCTATGGGGGGCTGGCCTCTCGGCCATGCCTAGACCTTGTTCTTATGTATTTTCAACGGTGGAGTTTCTACACACCATAGATTAAGGTGTGGAGCTCTGCTGTACCTCGAGTATTAATACAATTACTATTGTTCTTCTATTCAATTCA
>NC_029773.3:60349796-60352127 GCF_000817695.3 Arachis duranensis
TTGAAAGCTTGGCTGGCTGTGAAGCCATGTCTAATTCCTGGACCGGAGTCTTAGACTAGCATTGCACTGATTCCTGGAATTCTCATTAAGAATTTTGATATCTTTATTTTCTTTTCCACTTAATTCTCGAAAAAAATCCAAAAAAAATTACAAAATCATAAAAACCAAAAATATTTTATGTTTCTTGTTGAGTCTAGTGTCTCATTTTAAGTTTGGTGTCAATTGCATGTTTCTGTTCTTCTTGCATTTTTCGAATTCATGCATGTGTCTTCATTAATCTTCAAATTGTTCTTGATGATTTCCTTGTTCGGATCTTTAAATTCTCTTGTCTTGAGTGTTTTGTTGTTTCTCATATGTATTCTCATTTTGTTAGTGTCAATGGTATACAAACTGCTAAGTTTGGTGTCTTGCATGCATTGTTATTTGATTCTAGTTGCATTTTGATTATTCCTAATTATTAAAAATCCAAAAAAATTTTAATTTGTGTCTTTTCAAGTCAATAAAACAGAGAATTGAAGATTTAGAACATACAGCAGAGGAATTACACAGAAAAAGCTGGGCGTTCAAAACGCCCAGTGAGGAAGGAAAACTGGCATTTAAACGCCAGTCAGGGTGCCTGGCTGGGCGTTTAACGCCCAAAAGGGTAGCATTTTGGGCGTTAAACGCCAGAATGTATACCATTCTGGGCGTTTAACGCCAGGATGGCACAAGAGGGAAGATTTTGTTTTTAACTCAATTTTTTTTTAGTTTTCAAAATTTTTCAAAATCAAATCTTTTTCAAATCAAATCTTTTCAATCAAATCTTTTTCAAAATCAATTTCTTTTCATTTTCAAAAATACTTGCTAACAATTAATGATTTGATTCAACAGTTGAAGTATGTTGCCTTTTTTGTTGAGAAAGGTTTAATGTCTGAATCATATCTTTTCTTGTTAGCCAAGTCATTAATTATTAAAATCAAATCTTTTTCAAAATAGTTTTCAATCATATCTTTTTGATTTCTAATTTCAAAATATTTTTCAAAAAACACTTTATTTCTTTTCCAATCATATTTTTCGAAAATCATTCTTCAATTTTTCAAAATGTTTTTAAAATCTTTTACTTAATTTTCGAAAATTCTTCCCCTCTTCCCACATTCTTCTTCTACCTCTTCCTTCTATTTTTCTTTCCTCTGACACCTCAAGGAATCTCTATACTGTGACATAGAGGATTCTATATTTTCTTGTTCTCTTCTCTTTCATATGAGCAGGAGCAAAGACAAAAGCATTCTTGTTGAAGCTGACCCTGAACCTGAAAGGACCTTGAAGCGAAAGCTAAGAGAAGCTAAGGCACAACTCTCTGTAGAGGACCTAACAGAAATTTTCAAACAAGAAGAAGACATGGCAGCCGAAAACAACAACAATGCCAACAATGCAAGGAAGGTGCTGGGTGACTTTACTGCACCTACTCCCGACTTTTATGGGAGAAGCATCTCTATCCCTGCCATCGGAGCAAACAACTTTGAGCTTAAGCCTCAATTAATTTCTCTGATGCAACAGAATTGCAAGTTTCATGGACTTCTATTGGAAGATCCTCATCAGTTTTTAGCTGAGTTCGTGCAAATCTGTGATACTGTCAAGACCAATGAGGTTGACCCTGAGGTCTACAGACTTATGCTATTCCCTTTTGCTGTAAAAGACAGAGCTAGGATATGGTTGGACTCACAACTTAAAGAAAGCCTGAACTCTTGGGAAAAGCTAGTCAATGCCTTTTTGGCAAAGTTCTTTCCACCTCAAAAATTGAGTAAGCTTAGAGTAGAAGTCCAAACCTTCAGACAGAAGGAAGGAGAATCCCTCTATGAAGCTTGGAAAAGATACAAACAACTAATCAGAAAGTGTCCTTCTAACATGCTTTCTGAATGGAGCATCATAGGTATCTTCTATGATGGTCTGTCTGAACTGTCCAAGATGTCTTTGGATAGCTCTGCTGGAGGATCTCTTCATCTGAAGAAGACGCTTGCAGAAGCTCAAGAACTAATTGAAATGGTTGCAAATAACCAATTCATGTACACTTCTGAAAGGAATCCTGTGAACAATGGGACGAATCAGAAGAAATGAGTTCTTGAGATTGATACTCTGAATGCCATACTGGCTCAGAACAAAATATTGACTCAGCATGTCAATTTGATTTCTCAAAGTCTGTCTGGAATGCAAGCTGCACCAGGCAGTACGAAGGATACTTCATCTGAAGAAGAAGCTTATGATCCTGAGAATCCTTCAATAGAAGAGGTGAATTACATGGAAGAACCCTATGGAAACACCTATAATCCTTCATGGAGAAATCATCCAAATCTC
>NC_029773.3:60352412-60352653 GCF_000817695.3 Arachis duranensis
AGTTACTGAACTCCCTCCTAGTACTCTTCCAAGCAATACAGAAGAGAATCCAAAAGGAGAGTGTAAGGCCATCAACATGGCTGAATTTGGAGAGGAGGAAGAGGCAGTGAGCGCCACTGAGGAAGACCTCAATGGACGTCCACTGGCCTCCAATGAATTTCCTAATGAGGAACCATGGGAATCTGAGGCTCGCACTGAGACCATAGAGATTCCATTGGATTTACTTCTGCCATTCATGAGC
>NC_029773.3:60352877-60355327 GCF_000817695.3 Arachis duranensis
TCCTGGGAAATTCTCAATACCTTGTGCCATAGGCACCATGACCTTTAAGAAGGCTCTGTGTGACCTAGGGTCAAGTATAAACCTCATGCCTCTCTCTGTGATGGAGAAGCTAGGGATCTTTGAGGTGCAAGCTGCAAGAATCTCACTAGAGATGGCAGACAATTCAAGAAAACAAGCTTATGGACTTGTAGAGGATGTTCTAGTAAAGATTAAAGACCATTACATCCCTGCTGATTTCATAGTCCTAGAGACTGGGAAGTGCATGGATGAATCCATCATCCTTGGCAGACCCTTCCTAGCCACAGCAAAGGCTGTGATTTGATGTTGACAGAGGAGAATTGATCATTCAAGTGAATGAAGAATCCTTTGTGTTTAAGGCTCAAGGATATCCCTCTGTCACCATGGAGAGGAAGCATGAAGAGCTTCTCTCAAAACAGAGTCAAACAGAGCCCCCACAGCCAAACTCTAAGTTTGGTGTTGGGAGGCCACAACCAACTTCTAAGTTTGGTGTTGAACCCCCACATTCAAACTCTAAGTTTGGTGTTGGGAGGTTCCAACATTGCTCTGAGTGTCTGTAAGGCTCCATGAGAGCCCACTGTCATACTACTGACATTAAAGAAGCACTTGTTGGGAGGCAACTCAATATTATATTTATCTAATTTTCCTTTGTTATTTTATGTTTTCTATAGGTTAATGATCATGGGAAGTCACAAAATCAATTGAAAAAGTAAAAACAGAATGAAAAACAGAAAAAAAACAGCACACCCTGGAGGAAGACCTTGTTGGCGTTTAAACGCCAGTAAGGGCAGCAAATGGGCGTTTAACGCCCAGTCTGGCACCATTCTGGGCGTTTAACGCCAGAAAAGGGGACCAGACTGGCGTTAAATGCCAGGAAAGGGCAAGAAGCTAGCGTTAAACGCCAGAAATGGGCACCAGCCCAGCGTTTAACGCCAGAATTGGCATAAGCGCCAGAAATGGGCACCAGCCCGGCGTTTAACGCCAGAATTGGCATGAAGAGCATTTTTGCTCACCACTTGGTGCAGGGATGACTTTTCCTTGACACCTCAGGATCTGTGGACCCACAGGATCCCCACCTATCCCACCACTCTCTCTCTTCTTCACCCATTCACCAATCACCTTAACACTTCTTCCCCAAAAAACCCCTCACCTATCAAATCCCATCTTTTTCTTCACCACTCACATCCATCCTTCATAAAACCCCACCTACCTCACCATTCAAATTCAAACCACTTTTCCTCCCAAACCCACCCTCACATAGCCGAACCTTACCCCTCTCTCCACTCCTATATAAACCCATCTTTACCACCTCTTTTTCACACAACCTAAACACTACTTCTCTCTCTTTGGCCGAATAACAAAGCCATCTCCATCTCCTTTATTTCTTCTTCTTCTACTCTCTTCTTTCTTCTTTTGCTCGAGGACGAGCAAACCTTTTAAGTTTGGTGTGGTAAAAGCATTGCAAGGGAAACCTCTAGAAAGAGGAAAGGGAAGGCAAAAGCTTCCACCTCCGAGTCATGGGAGATGGAGAGATTCATCTCAAGGGTGCATCAAGACCACTTCTATGAAGTTGTGGCCTTGAAGAAGGTGATCCCCTATGTCCCTTTTAAACTCAAAAAGAGTGAATATCCGGAGATCTGACATGAGATCCGAAGAAGAGGTTGGGAAGTTCTTACCAACCCCATTCAACAAGTTGGAATCTTAATGGTTCAAAAGTTCTATGCCAATGCATGGATCACCAAGAACCATGATCAAAGTATGAACCTGGACCCAAAGAATTGGCTCACAATGGTTCGGGGGAAATACTTAGATTTTAGTCTGAAAAATGTAAGGTTGGCATTCAATTTGCCCATGATGCAAGGAAATGAACACCCTTACACTAGAAGGGTCAATTTTGATCAAAGGTTGGACCAAGTCCTCATAGACATCTGTGAAGAGGGCGCTCAATAGAAGAGAGATTCAAGAGGGAAGCCGGTTCAACTGAGAAGGCATGACCTCAAGCCCGTGGCTAGTGGATGGTTGGAGTTTATCCAACGCTCAATCATTCCCACTAGCAACCGGTCCGAAGTTACTATAGACCGGGCCATCATGATTCATAGCATCATGATTGGAGAGGAAGTAGAAGTTCATGAGGTTATAGCCCAAGAACTTTATAAGGTGGCGGACAAGTCCTCTACCTTGGCAAGGTTAGCCTTTCCTCATCTCATTTGTCACCTCTGTTATTCAGTTGGAGTTGACATAGAGGGAGACATCCTCATTAATGAGGACAAGCCCATCACTAGCAAAAGGATGGAGCAAACAAGAGATCCCACTCATCATGAAATCCCTGAGATACCTCAAGGGATGCACTTTCCTCCACAAAACTATTGGGAGCAAATCAACACCTCCCTAGGAGAATTGAGTTCCAACATGGGACAACTAAGGGTAGAGCA
>NC_029773.3:60356119-60373397 GCF_000817695.3 Arachis duranensis
TATATTTTTATTAGTTTTTAGTTAAAATTCACTTTTCTAGACGTTACTATGAGTTTGTGTGTTTTTATGTGATTTCAGGAATTTTCTGGCTGAAATTGAGGGAACTGAGCAAAAATCTGATTCAGAGGCTTAAAAGAACTGCAGATGCTATTGGATTCTGACCTCCATGCACTCAAAGTGAATTTTCTGGAGCTACAGAAGCCCAATTAGTGCGCTCTCAATGGCGTTGAAAAGTAGACATCCTGGGCTTTCCAGAAATGTATAATAGTCCATACTTTGCCCGAGATTTGATGGCCCAAACTGGCATTCCAAATCAGCTCAAAACTGCCCGGCGTTAAACGCCGGAACTGGCACAAGAATGGGAGTTAAACGCCCAAACTGGCACAAAAGCTGGAGTTTAACTCCAATAGAAGTCTCTATACGAAAATGCTTCAATGCTCAGCCCAAGCACACACCAAGTGGGCCCGGAAGTAGATTTTTATGTAATTTACTCATCTTTGTAAACCCTAGGCTACTAGTTCTCTACAAATAGGACCTTTTACTATTGTATTTTCATCTTGGTAGCTATCTTCAAGTAGTCCTAGGCTATCATAGATCACGTTTCGGGGGCTGGCCTCACGGCCATGCCTAGACCTTGTTCTTATGTATTTTCAACGGTGGAGTTTCTACACACCTGAGATTAAGGTGTGGAGCTCTGCTGTACCTCGAGTATTAATGCAATTACTATTGTTCTTCTATTCAATTCAATTTATTCTTGTTCTAAGATATTCATTTGCACCCAAGAACATGATGAATGTGATGATTATGTGACGCTCATCATCATTCTCACTTATGAACGCGTGCCTGACAACCATTGCCGTTCTACAAGCAAACAAGGCTTGAATGTTTATCTCTTGGATCCCTTAATCGGAATCTTTGTGGTATAAGCTAGAATTGATGGCGGCATTCAAGAGAATCCGGAAGGTCTAAACCTTGTCTGTGGTATTCTGAGTAGGATTCAATGATTGAATGACTGTGACGAGCTTCAAACTCCTGAAGGCTGGGCGTTAGTGACAGACGCAAAAGAATCAATGGATTCTATTCCAACCTGATTGAGAACAGACAGATGATTAGCCGTGCCGTGACAGGGTGCGTTGAACATTTTCACTGAGAGGACGGGACTGTAGCCACTGACAACGGTGATGCCCAACATAGAGATAAGCCTCAATGTAGTCCCTGAAGTTGTACTCGAGGCTCATAGTAGTCCCTGAACTTAAAAGTTCCTCAAAGTCATCCCCGAACTTGCACTCCGGGACTCAAAGTTGTCCTTCCGACAATTTCTGGACACCTGGCGCAACCGGATAGCTGAGCTGGCAGCCTTCGTGACACGTGGGCCTTACAACGGTTAGCTGATGTGGCAGAGTAAACTCTCCCGCATCAATTTGGTCCCTCAGTTGAAGTTAAAACCCTAATCCCCAAATTTGAAGGCCACAGTGCTCACTCTATTCTCTTCTCCTCGGTTCTGTGTTCTTGTCTTATCCATCTTTAAAACCCGACGGTTATGACAAGCACGAGCTATGGCATAAGTAAATAGATATCACACAATTGTGGCGTAGGATTTACCCAATTGTTATGAAACTAGGCAGTGTATATTGGATAGAAATAGTGCCACGATACAAAAATTATGTTATTATGTAGCAGAGGAACTTTGATGAACAAAGCTGAAAACCACTCGAGCAATTTGTTTATGTTTCCACTGTAACTCTTAAAAGGGTGCCTAATGATGTTAGTATATGGCATTGTGTTAAACATAGATCTTGAGGAAACCATGCTTTTTACAGAATATAGAATGTAAAGCCTTTCAACGGAGCAAAGTTAGCTTTTGTATCTTCAATAGCTATCTGCCTACATATCTTCATTTCCAAAATGAAGAAGTGCCATTTACAACTATATGTAATCATACCTAGTTAGAGTCATCCAACAAGACCCAATACTAATGTATTCAGTTGCTTCTAACTGGTATTAGAAACTGATGAATGTCTGTGGCAGTGAATATCAGCTACATGAATGAAACCCTCTGCTTTAGAACAAACGGTAGCTCAAAGGGAGAATAGTATAATCTTATGATGACCAAAACAAAGAGCATCAGAAGCACTAGAAGTATGAAAATACAACGCATCACCTTAGCTCATCCGCTGGTTGACGAACTTAATCAGGACAAAAGAGGGTGTATTTTGATTGACCTTATCCCTCTCACTTTCTGTTAGTAGCTCATCTGCTGTTTCAGCGGTCTATAGTGTTCGCTTCCTTTTGCTTAAGATAGCCTTAGCTTTGCCTTTTCTTTCCTCTCATTCATCCTGAAAAATTACAGGTAACGGGGATATGAAATTTGATCTAAGACATACAAGGTAAAAACAATATGACAAGCAAGCAAGAAATAGAAAACAAAGGATAACAATTAAGTGCATGTGAAATGAGAATAAGAATTGATTGGAAGTTGAAAAAAAATGTCATAAAGCAAAAATCAAGCAAAAATTTCAATTAATCGGAATCAAGTTAAAGCAACTAAGCTTGCTTGTTTAATCAAAAGGAAAGTAAAGGATGACGGCATTATGCACTAAAGAAAACAAAATAGTTAGTTAAACAAGAAAAATTGTTAATTAAAGAAGAAAAAATCAAAGGTTAGGTGCATAACAATCAATATCATAAACCTTGAGAAGTTTAAAAAAGAGTATCACACAAACAAGCTTAGTTTCACATTCACAAGCAATACACTATGCTTAAAATGACCAGATTGAATATGTGTAATGCACATAATAACTCAACCAAGCATTACATGTCATTCAAGCATATACACAAAACATTGATGACGAAAAAGGTGCCAAATGAGGTATAATCATCCATCAATGCTTTTGATCACTCAAATTGCAAAATTGGTCTGAAAAGAACGAGATTAAAACTTAATGTAACCAAGAATCATTTAAGATGCAATAGTGTAATTGAATGGTTACAAAAGTGAAAATGCACCAATATTTCAAATATAGTCAAAAGAAAACCTCAAATAAGCAAATTTACAAGCTTTGGCCATTTGAAAATTTTAAAAACATTCACTTCAATGGTTGATGTACAAAGAGTTGAAAATAAACTATGAAGAAAAATTTTGACCAAAACTTGACAAGAAAGTCATAGAGGTAATTTAAAACCAGTTTAGCAAACAAGGGTCTATTAGAGACAGAAATCCGTCAAATAGAGTCTTGTTGCTCCAAATCAATCAACGCATCACCTTAGATATTCACTTACACACAGTTAATCCACATTTGTGCACTATTCAACAGTAACTGCCATATGATAGTTACTCAGTTTCAGATCAACTCCGGTCTCGCTGGGAAATGGTCACAGCAAATTTATACCTTCTTTGCACCACCTTAGATAAATAAACATCTATACTCAACAGAACCAGAAAAACAATCCCAAATATGCCACAGGGATAGTTTACATATTAACACACAAAAGGTAACATGACTTTGTTTTTCTTGTTCATCAAGGACTCTTATACATCAACATCACATTGGAGATCACTAGCTAATCCTAACTTAAAAAATGTCTTGAATGCAATGCGGATGGCGAAAAATGTGAGGATAAGTAAGAAACAAAAATGATATCCATTGTAAGTAAATACAAGCTAAAGATTTCATCCATCTGGTGACCTTTAAGGATCCGATTTAACAGTTTGTATGATTTAAACAAAACTTAATAATACACAAATGGCTTGATCAGGACAACCCATCAAATTGCTCTTTCGAAGTAAAGGCATGAGAACATCAGTAAAATTCAGACAGTTTCTCACCAATAATTTTTTCCATTAAACAAATCTTCAAAACATAGCAACAAGTACGACCATCAATTTGATTAAAGAATCAGGTAAACTTCTACAATTAAGAAACAAAAACAGCACAAATCAACAACAATCAGAATAAAAATGAGAAAAAGAAAAATTGATGAAAGTTTCAATGAGCTGCACTGCAGAAAATTGAGAAATAACATCAGGTATCATTTTTTATTTGAATTTTTCCTTTTTTTTCCTCACCGTAACAAACCTAGTAACTGATCAAACCCTAGGACAGAGCCCAAAACAGAGACGTTCATAGCCACGGATTACATTCGAAAAAAATGACCTGAACTTTGGTGAATGTTAAATTAACAACAACATCAAAACACAGAGAAAGCACATATTTTTTTTATTTTCGGCTTACCTATGTCAAAGAAACTAGCATTCCCAACTCTGTGTATGAAGGAGATGACAACAGCGATGCTCCAGGGCCTGAGTTTTCGATTGAAATCGGTGCGGTTAATGCAATCGCACATGCGCCATTGGTGACTGTCTGAGAGAAGAAGAAACCTCACTCTCTGTTGTGTTTGTTTTGTGTTTTGAGAGGAGGGAGGAAGGAGGAAGGAGGAAGGAGGAAGGAGGCTTTCAGCATGAAACGACGTCGTTTCATCTCATTTTGGCGCCACAGCCAAAACGACGTCGTTTCAGGAAAGCTCACGTGTCACGAAAGCTGCCAGTTCAGCTTTCCGATTGCGCCAGGTGTCCATAAATTGTCGGAAGGACAACTTTGAGTCCCGGAGTGCAAGTTCGGGGATGACTTTGAGGAACTTTTAAGTTCAGGGACTACTTTGAGACTCGAGTGCAACTTCAGGGACTACATTGAGGCTTATCTCGCCCAACATACAACTTGCCATGGAAAGGAGTAAGAAGGATTGGATGAAGACAGTAGGAAAGCAGAGAGACGGAAGGGACAAAGCATCTCCATACGTTTATCTGAAATTCTCACCAATGAATTACATAAGTATCTCTATCTTTATCTTTACGTTTTATTCATATATCATCCATAACCATTTGAATCTGCCTGACTGAGATTTACAAGGTGACCATAGCTTGCTTCATACCAACAATCTCCGTGGGATCGACCCTTACTCGCGTAAGGTTTATTACTTGGACGACCCAATGCACTTGCTGGTTAGTTGTGCGAAGTTGTGATACCATGGTATTGAGCACCAAGTTTTTGGAGCCACTACTGGGGATTATTTGAGTTGTGAAAAGAAGAGATCACAATTTCGTGCACCACGTTGGGATTTTTGCTAGTAAAGAATTTATAAAAATATTCGCGTTGTAGATATAGCTTCTAAACTAACAGAAATCCCTTCGTACAAACGTTTGGGTGTCACAAGTAACAAACCCCTTTTAAATATTGTTAACCGAGTATTCAAACCTCGGGTCGTCTTCTCAAGGAGCTGCAAGGTGGTATGTTTTTATTATTGGCTATAAGGGTTATAATCGGGGTTTGGAAGGATCATATGGTGGCGAATGATGAAAAGAAGCTTGTGAGTGTGGTGGTTCGAGGTTATGTTGAAAGGGTGACCTATATGCACAGGGTGGGGCTTGTTGGTAGTTACAAGGTTGTTTACCATGTCTTTTAGCTGGGTATGCACTGTAGAATGGTCTTTGTCCAGGATATCTCGGAGGGTGTTGGTGCCTAAAGAGTTGATTAGATCCTCTTGGCTCCATCCATCCTTGATTGGTCTGACCTTGATGCATATTCCTGCAATAACTTCTATTTCCTTCAACAAAGTTAGAACTAAACTCAAAGCGAGAGGGGTGAGAGTTCATGGTAGCAAATAAAATTAAAAAGGAAAATTAAAAATAAATAAACAAACAAAAGAAAAATATTTACAATAACCAATAATAAGGCACACGTTAGCAGCTCCCCGGCAACGACGCCATTTTGACGTTGGGATTTTTGCTAGTAAAGAATTTATAAAAATATTCGCGTTGTAGATATAGCTTCTAAACTAACAGAAATCCCTTCGTACAAGCGTTTGGGTGTCACAAGTAACAAACCCCTTTTAAAAATTGTTAACCGAGTATTCAAACCTTGGGTCGTCTTCTCAAGGAGCTGCAAGGTGGTATGTTCTTATTATTGGCTATAAGGGTTATAATCGGGGTTTGGAAGATGAGGAATAAGTAATATAAATGGCAAGTAAAATAAATGGCAGTTAAAATGAATAAATACTGTAAAGCAACTGTTGGCAAGGTGAGAGAAATTAGAAATCCAACTTAGTTATCCCTCTCAACAATAATGAAAGTTATATCTTAATTCCACTTAGTTAACCTTTGAAGCAAAGGTAAGTCAAGGGGCTAATTAGTTTGACCTTCGAATCCTATTTATTTCCTAAGAAAAGGTTGGGATTATTGAAGTTCAGTTCAATTAGTAAAGACAACAATTATCAATTATGTTGAGCTAAGATAACTCCTGAGGTACTAATTTCTTAACCAAAACCAAAAGGAAGGAAACTGAGTCTACTGGAATAACAATATCTTCAGATGGGAAGCAATAATCATGTAAATAAAAGAAAACAATAATAACAGAAATACCTCAAATAATATTAAATAAAAATGTCAATTCTAACATGGACAATATCAACAGCCAATTGGGCAACATCAATCAAACACAATAAAAGCTTCAAAGTAAACAAAAATAGAAGAGAAATTAAATAGTAAAAGGAATATTAAACCTGGATCGAGAGTCACTCTTAAAAACAAAGAGAAGTCCTAAATCCTAAGAGAGAGAGGAGAGAGCCTCCCTCAAAGCAAAATCTAATTCATTGAAAATAAAAAAATGCTCTCTCTTTGAATGGATGCATTCCCACACTTTATAACCTCTAGTCTATGCTGTCTGTACTTGGATCTGGGCCAAAAAAGGGCTTCAGAAATCACTGGGGCGTATTCTGCAAATTCTGATTCGTGGCCTCTGTCACGCGTCCGCGTGGGTCACGCAGTCGCGTCGTTCGGGGCTTTTCCTTGCCACGTGGTTGCGTCAGTCATGCGGCCGCGTCGTATGCGTTCTGCTTAAGGTGCGCGGTCGCGTCAGTCATGCGGCCGCGTCGCTGCATCTTCGCTTCTGGCACGCGATCGCGTCGTTCACGCGGTCGCATGGATACCAGTTTCCTTAAAGCTCTGTTTTGCCTTCTCCTTCCATTTTGTATGTTTCCTTTTTCATCCTTTAAGTCATTCTGCCTTAGAAAATCTGAAACTACTCAACACACTAATCACTGCATCGATTGGAAATAAAGGTAATTAAAATAATTAATTTTAAAGTCTAGAAAACATGTTTTTCACATACATCACATAATAAGGAAGGGAAAGTAAAACCATGCAATTAATGTGAATAAGTAGGTGAAGGATTGTATAAATCACTCAAATTAAGCACAAAAGAAATCATGAAATATGGGTTTATCAACCATGAAGATCCTGAGTAAGGAATCCAAGAGATATGCACCCGGTCTAAGGTAGAACGGAAGTGGTTGTCAGTCACACGCGTTCATAGGCGAGAATGATGATGATTGTCACGGATCATCACATTCATCATGTTGAAGTGCAACGAATATCTTAGAATAAAAATAAGTCGAATTGAATAAAAAATAGTAGTAATTGCATTGAAACTCGAGGTACAGCAGAGCTCTACACCCTTAATCTATGGTGTGTAGAAACTCCACCGTTGAAAATACATAAGTGATAGAGGTTCAGGCATGGCCGAATGGCCAGCCCCAAAATGTGATTAATAGTCTCCTAAGATGAAGAATAAAATAAAACTGAGACAAAAGATGATCCGAAGATGAAAATACAATAGTAAAATGTTCTATTTATACTAGACTAGCTACTAGGGTTTACAGAAGTAAGTAATTGATGCATAAATCCACTTTCGGGGCCCACTTGGTGTATGTTTGGGCTGAGCTTGATCTTTCCACGAGCTGAGGCTTTTATTGGAGTTGAACGCCAAGTTGTAACGTGTTTTTGGCGTTCAACTCTGGGTCGTGACATGTTTCTGGCGTTTGACTCCAGAATGCAGCGTAGAACTGGCGTTGAGCGCCAATTTACGTCATCTAAATCCGAATAAAGTATAGACTATTATATATTGCTGAAAAGCGCTGGATGTCTACTTTCCAACTCCATTGAGAGCGTGCCATTTGGAGTTCTGTAGCTCCAAAAAATACATTTCGAGTGCAGAGAGGTCAGAATCCAACAGCATCAGTAGTCCTTTGTCAGCCTTTTATCAGACTTTTGCTCAGGTCCCTCAATTTCAGCTAGAAATTACCTGAAACCACAGAAAAACACACAAACTCATAGTAAAGTCTAGAAATGTGAATTTAGCATAAAAACTAATAAAAATATCCCTAAAAGTAGCTAGATTATACTAAAAGCTACCTAAAAACAATGCCAAAAAGCGTATAAATTATCCGCTCATCACCTGCCCATTAGTCTGAGGATGGTAGGTTGTCGCAACTTTATGAATGATCACATGCTTCTTCAGTAATCCTGTTAGTCTCCTGTTACAAAAATGGGTGCCTTGATCGCTCACAATTGCTCGTGGTGATCCAAAGCGACAAATAATGTGGTTTCTAACAAAGGAAACAACAGTGTTAGCATCATCAGTACGAGTAGGAATTGCTTCCACTCATTTAGAAACATAATCTATAGCTAACAGTATATAGAGGTGGCCGTTAGAATTTGGAAATGGACCCATGAAGTCAATGCCCCAAACATAAAAAATTTCACAGAAAAGCATAATTTGTTGAGGCATTTCATCCCTCTGGGAGATATTACCAAATCTTTGGCATGGGGGGCAAGATTTACAAAATTCAGCAGCGTCTTTAAAAAGCGTAGGCCACCAGAATCCATAGTCTAAGATTTTTCTAGCTGTTCTTTGAGGGCCAAGATGTCATCCACTCTCAGATGAGTGACAGGCCTCTAAGATGGACTGGAATTCTGATTGAGGTACACATCGTCTAATTACCTGGTCAGCTCCTCTTCTCCATAAATATGGGTCATCCCATATATAATATTTAGACTCGCTTTTCAGCTTGTCTCTTTGGTGCTTAGTAAAGTTTGGAGGAAAAGTGTGGCTAACTAAATAATTAGCGACAGGTGCATACCAAGGGACTACCTCAGATACTGCTTGTAGATTATCAAATGGAAAATTATCAGCTATAGGAGTGGGGTCATCTTTAATGTGCTCAAGGCGACTCAAGTGGTCTGCCACTAGGTTCTAGTTACCACTCCTATCCTTTATTTCTAAATCAAATTCTTGTAGTAGCAGTATCCAACGTATAAGCCTTGGTTTGGATTCCTTTTTAGCTAATAAATACTTTAGAGCTGCGTGGTCTGAGTACACTACTACCTTCGTACCAAGTAAATAGGCTCGGAATTTATCCAGAGCAAAAACAATAGCAAGAAGCTCTTTCTCAGTAGTAGTGTAATTGGACTGAGCGGCATCTAAAGTTTTAGACGCATAAGCAATAACAAAAGGATCATTATCTTCACGCTGAGCCAGCACTGCTCCTACTGCATGGTTGGAAGCATCGCACATGATTTCGAATGGCTGGCTTCAGTCAGGTCCTCTCACAATTGGAGCTTGAGTCAGGGCGGTCTTCAGCTTATCAAACGCTTGTTTGCAATTCTCGCTGAACTCGAACTCAATGTCCTTCTGCAGTAGTCTGGATAGGAGAAGTGCTACCTTACTAAAGTCCTTAATGAATCTTCGGTAAAAACCTGCATGTCCAAGGAACGAACAGACTTCCCTCACAGAGGAGGGGTAAGGTCAACTAGAAATAACATCCACTTTTGCTGGATCTACAGAAATGCCAGTATTAGATACAACATGTCCTAGCACAATACCTTGTTTAACCATAAAATGACATTTTTCAAAATTCAATACAAGGTTTGTACTGACACATCTATCTAATACTCTAGATAGACTATCCAAGCAAAGGCTAAAAGAATCACCATAAACACTGAAATCGTCCATAAAAACTTTCATACAGTCCTCAATAAGATCAGAGAAAAGACTCATCATGCATCTTTGAAAAGTAGCTAGTGCATTGCACAGGCCAAAGGGCATTCTCTTGTAAGCATAAGTCCCAAAAGGACAGGTAAAAGTAGTCTTTTCCTGATCCTTAGGAGCTATATGAATCTGGAAATATCCTGTATAACCATCTAAAAAGTAATAATGTGATTTACCTGACAGGCGATCCAGCATTTGATCAATGAATGGAAGGGGGTAGTGATCCTTACGAGTGGCTTGGTTGAGACGCCTGTAATCAATGCAGACCCTCCAGGCATTCTGTACTCTGGTTGCTATGAGCTCTCCATGCTCATTCTTCACTGTAGTGACTCCAAATTTCTTGGGAACCACTTGTACTGGGTTTACCCATTCGCTGTCTGAAATGGGATAGATGATATCTGCCTCCAATAGTCTGGTCACTTCCTTCTTGACAACCTCCAAGATAGTGGGGTTCAGTCTTCTCTGGGGTTGACAAACGGGTCTTGCTCCTTCTTCGAGAAAGATTTTATGCTCACAAACTTGAGGGTAGATGCCTACTATACCTGCCAAACTCCACCCAATTGCTTTCTTGTGCTTCCTCAGCACACTAAGTAACTGCTCTTCCTGTTGAGAAGTGAGGTCCCGTGCAATGATAACTGGAAACTTCTGCTTGTCTTTGAGGTAAGCATATTTGAGGTGTGGAGGGAGAGGTTTCAATTCTGACTTCTGTTCATGGTCAGGCTCTGAATTATCTGGAGCTAGTGGCAGTGGCAGAGTACTTTCATTGTCCTCAGAATTCCCCACACTTGGGCCTTGTCCTGTGTATTTCTCTTCAAACTCCTCCAGGTGAACTTCAGCTACGGTTTCATCTATGATGTCACACTGGAGGATAGAGTGATCTTCTGGAGGGTATTTCATAACTCCATTCAGATTGAAGCTTACTACTTAGCCGTCTATTTCAAAAGAGTATGTTCCTGAGAAAGCATCTAATTTGAACCTCGAGGTCTTTCAAGAAAGGACTTCTGAGTAGGATTGATGATGGCTTTTCTGAGTCATTTTGGGGCATCTCCAGGATATAAAAATCAATGGGAAAAGTGAGACCTTTAATACCCAATAATACATCTTCAGCAACTCCAGCCACTGTAATAATACTTTTATCTGCTAACACAAAACAAGCTGCCGACCTTTTTAAGGGAGGTAGCCTCAAAACATCATATACAGACAAAGGCATTATACTAACACACGCTCCTAAATCACACATACAGTCAGAAAATATCACACCTCCAATGGTACAGTTAACCATGCATGGGCTTGGGTCACTACATTTTTTAGGTATATTTCCTATTAAAGCGGATATAGAACTACCTAAAGGAATAGTTTCTAATTCATTAATTTTGTCTTTATGTATGCATAAATCCTTTAGAAACTTTGCGTATTTAGGTACCTGTTGGATAACATCAAAAAGGGAAACAGTTACCTCAACCTTTTTGAATATTTCTACCATTTTGGGGTCAGGTTCCAACTGCTTCCTGAGCTTCCTTGCAAGTTGTGGAAACGGAATAGGAATGGCGTTTCCTATTGTGTCTGTGCCCTTTGGTGCTTCTTCCTGTGATTTAGTGTCTTATTCCACAGCCATGTCCTGTATATCAGTTTTTCCTCAACATCTTCTATTTCCACTACTTCTTTAACTGAGGTGTGTTCAGGTAGGTTTGGTTCTTCTTGATTCCTCTCGTGCAATGAGGTTTCGGATCTTAGGGTGATGGCATTAATACCACCCTTTGAATTGGGTAATGGTTGAGAGGGGAGTCCACCAGAGCTTGAGGACTGGTTGTTGGAGTTGTTCATTGATCCAATCTATGAGACAAGGGGTTGCAAAGTAGAAGTCAGACCATTCAGAGTAGCAGTAAAGTTGTTTTCCATGGCCTGTTGTCTCCGATCAATAGATTGTAGTAACTCATCATTAGGGGATGAAGAGGGATAAGTGATTTGAGAGGACTGCTGAGATGCTTGAGGCTGTCTTAGATGAGGTGCTTTGTAGGCCTGATTCTGGTTCTGATTCTGCTGCTTGAAGTTATTATTATTATTTCACCTCTGATTTCCATTGTTATCTCTGCCTCCTCTGTTATGATTGTCCTTCCAACCCTGGTTAGAATTATCTCTCCAGCCTTGGTTAGAGTTATCCTGCCATCATTGGTTATAGTTGCCACCTTGATTGTACCCTTGATTGGGGCGGTCATAAAAGTTATGAGTGGCTGCTACAGTGTGGTCTTTCGGTTGCAGTTGCGGACACTCATCAATATAATGACTGTAATCTGCACAGATTCTGCATACTCTTTTTGGAACCAACTGCTAGCTGTGCTGTGGTGGAGAAGGCTAAACTTGTTGGGGCTGTTGTTGATTTAGCTGCATCTGCTTCAGCAAGTTAGTCATTTCACATAAGCTTTGAGCTTTAGCAACAGTCTCTTTGCTAGTGGATACCTCTGCAACAGCTCTTGACCGACTTTGTTTCTGCCTGTGATTCCTAGTAGATTCAGCTAAGTCACTGATCAATTGCCATGCTTCTTCTGTAGTCTTGTATTTTTTCATAGACCCATTGCTAGCACCTTCCAATGTGGTCCTATCTTGAGATTTCATGTGTGTAAAGTAGTCGAGCAACACTATCTTGTCAATCATATGGTGGGGACATGCTTCTAGAATATTATTGAAGCGTTCCAAGTATTCATAAAGAGTCTCAGATTTATCCTGAACGATCATGGACATGTCTTTTCTCAGTTTATCTGCAACCTCAGCTGGGAATAATTTCTCCAAAAATTCTCTTCTAAGCGTGTCCCACTTGGAAACAGTTGTTCCGGATTGAGTGTAGTACCACTCTCTTGCTTTTCCCTCAAGAGAGAATGGGAAGGCTTTTAACAGAATGGAGATTTCATCAGTGCCATCACGCTTAACAGTAGAACAAGCAGTCTGAAAATCCCTAAGGTGCTCTATAGGCTCTTGAGCAGGTAAGCCATGAAACTTGGACATCAAGTTGAGTAGCAAAGACTTTATTTCGAAATCCACAGCCACTGCTGGGTGGTGTGCCTGGAATGGTTGTAGCATAAAATTGGGGGCTTCTTCCTCTTGGATAGTGACTCTATTTGATGCTGCCATGTCACCTGCACGTAAATTAACTAGATCAGTAGAGAGGGAGCTTACTTCTTCCTTAAATGACGTTTTAGGTTTGTCCTCAGAGAGGACTCACCGACGCCGAGCTTGCCTTATACGTGAAAGAGTTCTTTCAATCTTAGGGTCAAATACTGGCAAGCTTGGATCAGGAAGTGAACGCGTCATTTAACGAAAGAAATGTACAGCTCATGGTGACAAAATAAAAAGAAAAAATTGCAATTAAATAAATGCCAATAAATAAATTAGCACACTGTTGCAACTCTCCGGTAACGGCGCCAAAATTGACGTGGCAGAAGTTGGCAAATTAAGAATTGTTATAAGATATGCGTTGCAAGTATAGTTCTTAACCAACCAAAAATCCGCTTATCAATTTAAAAGGGTTGTCACAAATATTAAAATTAAAATACTGGGAGTACAAATCCCAGGTCGTCTCCCAACGAGTTGCAGAGAGATGTGCTATTTTATCAATCAGGTGTTTTCAAAAATGGTTGAGTTGATAAATAGGAAATTAAATTAGAGAATTTAATTGATTTTAAATAAAAGCCTTGACTGGGAGTTGATTAGTTAAAAGCCCTATTCATGTTGAAGTACTCTCAAGATTAATTGATAATTGAAGGTTGCTCTATTTAGTTATCCCTTACTAGGTAAGGGAAAGTCAAACAAGTTGGAATGTTGTTTCTATTCACAAGTTCCAATCCGCTCATTGAAAAGGATTAGTGTCAGTGACTAGAGGGCATTCCAACAATGAACCCAATTACAATTTTTCTTTTAAGCACCCCAACTCTAGGGTTCCTTTCAATCAACTCCCCATCAAGTTAGGGAACTACTCGCTCATTGTGAATGTAGAACTCATAACATAGGAAAAGGAATTAAAGAAAGACATGATAAATAAAATTGAAAGGGATTAAATAAAAATATTATTCTATATTAATAACTTGTAAAAACAATCCAATGTCAACTCTGGAGGAAATAATAATATGGAAGAATAAATGAAAAGTAAATAACAGAGTATAATGACTAGTACCGGAGATAGCCTCTTCTCAAAAGCTAAAGCCAAAATCTTCAAAACTCTTAATTATGAATGTTCAAGTGAGTGAACCTAGGGGAGGAGCAATTTCAGATCTAAAAACTAAAAATTATGTGGAATCAATGTTGTGTTGAGTCTCTGCATGTTTCCTGGCTCTAATCTGTGTTTCTGGGCTGAAAACTAGGTTAGAATCCGGCCCAGAAACTCTGCCAGCAACTTCTAAAATTCTGCAGATCACGCACGTCACGCGATCGCGTCATTCATGCGGACGCGTCATTCGGCGTTTTGCCTTTCTACGCGGGCGCGTCGTTCATGCCTCCGCGTCACTTATGCTTTTTCAATCCGCGCGAACGCGTGCGCCATGTGGCCGCGTCACTGCGATTTCCTCTCTTTCGCGCGGTCGCGTGAGCCATGCGGCTGCGTCACTTCTCGCTGGTCATCTCCTCAATTTTTTGTGTTTCTTCCATTTTTGCAAGCTTCCTTTCCCATCTCCAACTCATTCATGCCCTATAAAGCCGGAAACACTTAACACACAGATCACGGCATCGAATGGAATAAAGGAGGATTAAAATACCTAATTAAAAATCTCTAGGAAGTGGGTTTTCAATCATGTAATAATTTTAGGAAGGAAATATAAATGCATGCTAATTATATGAATAAATGGGTAAAGATCATGATAAAACCACACAATTAAACACATTATAAACCATAAAATAGTGGTTTATCATGCGTACGCACAGGAAGCAAAATCATCAGGGTGGGGTGCGTGCATAACATGTGCTAGCGCCACCACCAGTGTGCCATTCCCAACGTGTGCGTGCGCACAGGCTTGTGCGTACGCACAACTCGAAATCCTTCGTTGGTTGCGCGTGCACACAGGGCGTGCTGGCACTGCTACCAGCAACCCTATCTTCGCGTGTGCATATGCACAAGGCTGTGCGTGCGCACATGACCAAATTCTCACCGAGTGTGCGTGCGCACAGGGCTGTGCATTCACACACAAGCCAGAAATCACAAATTCTGCAGAAGTTGCAGAGTTCAGATTTTTGGTCCAAACTTCCAACGATCATATCTCCTTCTGTAAAATTTGGATTTCCACCAAATTTAAACCATTTTAAAGCTTATAAAATTATCTTTCCATTGATATAAAAACATCAAATTTCGAAAACAATTGCTCGAGATATAATCCGTTGAAGTTCATCAAATTCCAATTTTCACCAAAACTTATAAACTCCCCATTTTAAGACTTACACTTACCAATTCATACCAAATCAATTCAACACTCAACCATTCCAACTCTCTATCATCTCCAAATCCCTTTCAATCATCAACCCACCATATTTAACCAAATCTCACATCATAATAATTATTTCATTACTCAATTCAATAGTCATCCATCCCTCTCTCAACTTCCAAAACAACAATCAATTTCATCAATCACCATATATTTTCACATATCAATATCATACTGATGCCAGGGTATCATGGCCTGTTTTTCTATGCTTTTTCACTGGATTTTTCTTTAGTTTCATACAAATGTTTGTTGATGAAGGAGCAAAAACATAAAAAATCTCTACATCTAGAAAATCTCAAGCATAAGTGAATTTTAGTTAATATACAGGGTGAATATGATAAATTAGATCACACTAAGTGATGTTATAATTTTGAACATTATGAGCACACTTAGTATAGTATAGATTATCTTGTATATTACTTTGATACAACTATTTGTTTGATGATAAACAGAGTAGAAGCAAAGAAGCAGAAGAAAGCAGAGTTGGAAAGCCAATGTGAGTGGCAACGTTGGAGTAATAAATATTGGCAATGAACCAACGCTGTATGGAAAAATTGAAGAGGCAACGTTGGAGGGAACGTTGGTGATCCAACGTTACACCCAACGTGCGCGAAGAGAAGCCTGAAAAAAATGTGCAGCCACGCGTACGCGTCCTTCATGCGTATGCGTGAATGATGAAGAAGTGGCAAACCACGCGTACGCGTAACCCACACGTACGCGTGATAGTGAAAAATGACAAGCCACGCGTGCGCGTTGCCTACACGCACGCGTGAAAAGGCCAACGTTGGTGATCAAATGCTGGGTCAAACGTCTGCGACAGAAGATCCTGGGAGAAATTTGATATGACGCGTACGCATGGGCACGTGTACGCGTCAATTGGCAAAAAAGCAGCCCACGCGTACGCGTTGACTGGCAAAAAGCAGCATCTACGCGTACGTGTGGGCGACGCATACACGTAGATTGAAAACGTTGGTGACAACGTTGCATGCCAACATTGAGTCAAACGTGGAAGACAGAGTCTGGGAGCAATTTTTAACATTGCAACATTACCTAAGGCCCCAATTACACCCTTGGATCATGCAAGCAAGCAAAGCCCATCAAACATCACTCAATCAAAGACACAAGAAGCATCTAGATTAGGAATTTTAATTCAGTTTTATAATTTGTATTTTCATCTTTGTAAGCCTATATATAGGCCGTGCACGAAATTGTGATACAAGAGTTCCAGGCACTGTTAGAGAAGCTTTTTCTTTCCCCGGCAACGGCGCCAAAAACTTGGTGGACGAAATTGTTATTCATGTGTTAAATTCATTGCTTATTCATTCCCTGGTAATGGCGCCAAAAACATGATGCCAACACCATGGTTTCTATATAATTTTTCCACAATTTCGCACAACTAACCAGCAAGTGCACTGGGTCGTCCAAGTAATACCTTACGTGAGTAAAGGTCGATCCCACGGAGATTGTTGGTATGAAGCAAGCTATGGTTACCTTGTAAATCTCAGTCAGGCAGATTATAATTGATTATGGATTTTTGAATAATAATAAATAATAAATAATAAATAAAAAGGGATAGAAATACTCATGTAATTCAATAGTGGAAATTTCAGATAAGCGTATGAAGATGCTGTGCTCCTCTTGAATCTCTGCTTTCCTGCTGCTTTCATCCAATTCTTATTACTCCTTTCCATGGCAAGCTGTATGTAGGGCATCACCGTTGTCAATGGCTACATCCCATCCTCTTAGTGAAAAAGGTCCAAATGCTCTGTCACGGCACGGCTAATCATCTGTCGGTTCTCAATCAGGTTGGAATAGAATCCCTTGATTCTTTTGCGTTTGTCATCACGCCCAGCCTTCAGGAGTTTGAAGCTCGTCACAGTCATTCAATCCCAGAATCCTACTTGGAATACCATAGACAAGGTTTAGACTTTCTGG
>NC_029773.3:60374781-60375442 GCF_000817695.3 Arachis duranensis
ACAGCAAATGGAAACAGTAGTAATCTGTAGACATCCTGATCCACTTCCTTATCATGTACTGTATCAGCAATTTACAGAAATTGTGCCAGAAACTCTGTAGGTTCTTCATGTGGAAGACCAGAATACTGGCAGTTTTGCTGCACCATGATAATGAGCTGAGGATTCAGCTCAAAGCTACTAACTCCAATGGAGGGTATACAGATACTACTCCCATATGAAGCAGTAGTGGGGTTAGCATATGACCCCAGAGTCCTCTTGGACTGATCATTCCCCCTTAATTCCATAATGGAATAAAAGAGATGGTATGTATGTTGCTATTGTCTAAGAAAAAATTAATTTTTATAAAATAAAATAAAAACGAAACAAAAGCAATTGAAAAATAATTTAAAATTGAAATCTGAATTTTAAAAAAATTTCGAAAAAAAAGTAGTTCAAAATTAATTGGAAAATAGAAAATTTTTTTGAAATTTGAATTTTATGATGAAAGAGAAAAACACGCAAAAGACACAAGACTTAAAATTTTTAGATCTAATGCTCCTTATTTTCGAAAATTTTTGGAGGGAAAACACCAAGGAACACTAAACTTAAAAATTTTAAGATCAGGACACAAGAAAAACTCAAGAACACCTTGAAGATTCACAAGAACACCAAGAACAAAAGA
>NC_029773.3:60375542-60375930 GCF_000817695.3 Arachis duranensis
AACACCAAACTTAAAGTTTGGCACAAGATTCAATCCAAGAAAAATTATTTTTGAAAGAGGTTCCAAAGGGTATAACCAATTATCAAGAACAACTTAAAGATCAAGGAAGAACCAAGAACACTAACACGAAATTTTCAAAGAACATATAAAACATGCAATTAACACCAAACTTAGAACAAGACACTAAAACTCACGAAAATTAGCAATTAATTAAAAGAAAATAATATTTTTGAAAAGAAACTATCCTATCAATATTTAATGACTCTATAAAAAATAAGAATAAAAATAAAAATAAATTATTCCTAAACTAAGAAATAAAATAAACCTTCAATTGTTCAAACTCAATAATCCCCGGCAACGGCGCCAAAAACTTGGTGGACGAAATTGT
>NC_029773.3:60377488-60378053 GCF_000817695.3 Arachis duranensis
TATTCTTATTAGATGAGCGGGGCTTGTAGCTTTTTGTCTCTGAATAATTTTGGCATCTCCCTGTATCTTTAAATTTTCAGAATGATTGGCATCCTTAGGAACTCAGAATTCAGATAGTATTGTTGACTCTCCTAGTGTAGTATGTTGATTCTTGAACACAGTCATTTTATGAGTCTTGGCTGTGGCCCTAAGCACTTTGTCTTCCAGTATTACTACCGGATACATAAATGCCACAGACACATAACTGGGTGAACCTTTTCAGATTATGACTCAGCTTTGCTAGAGTCCCCAGCCAGTGGTGTCCAGAGCTCTTAAGCACACTCTTTTGTTTTGGATCACGACTTTAACCACTCAGTCTCAAGTTTTTCACTTGGACCTTCATGACACAAGCACATGGTTAGGGACAGCTTGGTTTAGCCGCTTAGGCCTGGATTTTATTTCCTTGAGCCCTCCTATCCATTGATGCTCAAAGCCTTGGATCCTTTTTATTCTTGGCTAGTGCCCATGGCTTGTGAATATTGTGTTTTTTTTTTGAACTGCTTTTTCTTGCTTCAAGAATCAATTT
>NC_029773.3:60379530-60384196 GCF_000817695.3 Arachis duranensis
GATGTGTTGGAAACAAATTTGAAAAGATGATGGATTGGCTTGGAAAGCCATTTGTTCTTTTGGGTTAAGATAAATCTAAAATATTTGCAATCATTGGATTTTAGAAATTAGGATAAACTTTTTGGAATTGAAAGTGATAATTTAAAATATGTTTATGCAAGAAATCATGAATTGAAACATAAAAATTTTGAAAAATTGCAAAGAAAAACGAAATTGTACCTCCTCCCACCATCCTGGCGTTAAACGCCCACATGGTGCATGGTTTGGGCGTTTAACGCCCACATGTTGCTTCTCCTGGGCGTTCAACGCCCATGTGATGCTTCTTTCTGGCGTTGAACGCCAGGAAGTCCTTCTTTACTGGGCGTTTTTCTAAACGCCCAGAATGCTAGCAGATTGGCGTTAAACGCCCAGAAGGTGCATCTTTCTGGCGTTTAACGCCCAGAAGATGCTCCTTTCTGGCGTTTAATGCCCAGAAGGCTACCCTTACTGGCGTTAAACGCCCAGTAGGTGCTTCTTTTGGGAAGTGTGACATAGGGAAGACAAATCACAAAAATAGGATTAGGAGGTAAGGTGGGAATATGGTAGGTGGGGATCCTGTGGGGTCCACAAATCCTGAGGTGATCCTGTGGGGTCCACAGATCCTGAGGTGTCAAGGAATTCCATCCTTGCACCAAATAGGCATGTAAAATGCCTTTGCACACCATTCTGGCGTTTAAACACCGAATTGTGCATGTTCTGGGCGTTCAACGCCCATGTAAAGCATGTTTCTGGCGTTGAACGCCAGTTTCATGCTTGTTGCTGGCGTTCAGCGCCAGCTTTTTCCTTTAGGCACATTCCTGGCGTTCAGCGCCAGGATGTTGCTTGTTTCTGGCGTTCAGCGCCAGATTCATGCTCTGTTCTGGCGTTGAATGCCAGCCAGATGCTCCTTACTGGCGTTGAACGCCAGCTTGTGCTTCCTCCAGGGTGTGATTTTTCTTCTGCTGTTTTTGATTCTGTTTTTAATTTTTTTATTTTTTTCGTGACTCCTCATGATCATGTACCTAATAAAACATAGAAAAATAATAAAATAAAATAAAATAAAAATTAGATAAAAATTGGGTTGCCTCCCAACAAGCGCTTCTTTAATGTCAATAGCTTGACAGTGGCTCTCATGGAGCCACAAGGTGATCAGGTCAATGTTGTTTAGTGCCAACACCAAACTTAGAGTTTGGATATGGGGTCTTAACACCAAACTTAGAGTTTGGTTGTGGCCTCCCAACACCAAACTTAGAGTTTGACTGTGGGGGCTCTGATTGACTCTGAACTGAGAGAAGCTCTTCATGCTTACTCCCTTTTATCACAGAGGGATGGCCATGTGTCTTAAACACAAGGTAGTCCCCATTCAGTTGAAGGACTAATTCACCTCTATTGACATCTATCACAGCTCTTGCTGTGGCTAGGAAAGGTCTTCCAAGGATGATGCATTCATCCTCTTCCTTCCTAGTGTCTAAGATTATGAAATCAGCAAGGATGTAAAGGTCTTCAACCTTTACTAGCACGTCCTCTACTATTCCATAAGCTTGTCTTAATGACTTGTCTGCCAATTGTAATGAGAACAAGGCAGGTTGTACCTCAATGATCTTTAGCTTCTCCATTACAGAAAGTGGCATAAGATTTATCCCTGACCCCAGATCACACAGAGCCTTTTCAAAGGTCATGGTGCCTATGGTACAAGGTATTAAGAATTTGCCAGGATCTTGTCTCTTTTGAGGTAATGTTTGCTGAATCCAAGTATCTAATTCACTAATGAGCAAGGGAGGTTCACCTTCCCAAGTCTCATTACCAAACAACTTGGCATTCAGCTTCATGATAGCTCCTAAGTATTGAGCAACTTGCTCTCCAGTGACCTCTTCATCCTCTTCAGAGGAAGAATAGTCTTCAGAGCTCATGAATGACAGAAAGAGATTTAATGGAATCTCTATGGTCTCTATATGAGTCTCAGATTCCTTTAGATCCTTAATAGGAAACTCCTTCTTGCTTGAGGGACGTCCCAGGAGATCTTTCTCACTAGGATTTTCGTCCTCCTCCTCCCTTGTGCATTCGGTCACATTGACTACATCAATGGCCTTGCACTCTCCTTTTGGATTCTCTTCTGTATTGCTTGGGAGAATACTGGAAGGAGTTTCAATGACTTTCTTACTCAGCTGGCCCACTTGTGCCTCCAAATTTCTAATGGAGGACCGTGTTTCATTCATGAAACTGAAAGTGGCCTTAGACAGATCAGAGACTAGATTAGCTAAATTAGAAGTGCTCTGCTCAGAATTCTCTATCTGTTGCTGAGAAGATGATGGAAAAGGCTTGCCATTGCTTAGCCTATTGCGTCCACCATTATTAAAGCCTTGTTGAGGCTTTTGTTGATCCTTCCATGAGAAATTTGGATGATTTCTCCATGATGAGTTATAGGTGTTTCCATAAGGTTCACCCAAGTAATTAACCTCTGCCATGGCAGGGTTCTCAGGATCATAAGTTTCTTCAGAAGCTGCCTCTTTAGTACTGTTGGATGCATGTTGCCATCCATTCAGACTTTGAGAGATCATGTTGACTTGCTGAGTCAACACTTTGTTCTGAGCCAATATGGCATTCAGAGCATCAATTTCAATAACTCCTTTCTTCTGAGGCGTCCCATTATTCACGGAATTCCTCTCAGAAGTGTACATGAATTGGTTATTTGCAACCATGTCAATGAGTTCTTGAGCCTCTTCAGGTGTTTTCTTTAGGTGAATAGATCCACCTACAGAATGGTCCAATGACATTTTCGAAAATTCAGATAGACCATAATAGAATATATCTAATATGGTCCATTCTGAGAACATGTCAGATGGACACCTTTTGGTCAGCTGCTTGTATCTTTCCCAAGCTTCATAGAGGGATTCACCATCTTTTTGTTTGAAGGTTTGAACATCCACTCTCAGCTTGCTCAGCTTTTGAGGAGGAAAGAATTTATCCAAGAAGGCTGTGACCAGCTTATCCCAGGAGTCCAGGCTATCCTTAAGTTGTGAATTCAACCATATTCTAGCTTTGTCTCTTACAGCAAAAGGGAAAAGCATGAGTCTGTAGACTTCAGGATCAACTCCATTCGTCTTTACAGTCTCACAGATCTGCAAGAACTCAGTTAAAAACTGATAAGGATCTTCAGATGGAAGTCCATAAAACTTGCAGTTTTGTTGCATCAAGGCAACTAGTTGAGGCTTAAGCTCAAAGTTATTTGCTCCAATGGCAGGAATGGAGATGCTTCTTCCATCAAACTTGGACGTTGGCTTTGTGAAGTCACCAAGCATTCTCCTTACATTATTATTATTTTCGGCTGCCATCTCCTTCTCTTGTTCGAATATTTCTGAAAGGTTTCCTTTAGAATGTTGTAATTTAGCTTCTCTTAGTTTCCTCTTCAGAGTCCTTTCAGGTTCTGGGTCTATTTCAACAAGAGTGCCTTTATCCTTGTTCCTGCTCATATGAAAGAGAAGAAAACAAGAAAAGAAAAAGAATCCCCTATATTTGGGCAAAGAGGATCTTTATTATTAGTAGAAGAAGAAAGGGGAGAAGAGTGAAGAAGAATGGGTTCAGATTTTCAGATGAAGAGAGGTGAAGAGAAGTGTTAGTAAATAATTAATTAAAATAGAAGAAGAGAAGAGAGGGAGAATTCGAAAATAATTTTTTTAAAAAAAAGTTAGTAATTTTCGAAAATAGAAGATAATATAGAATTAAAATTGAAATTATTAATTAATTAAAAAGAATTTTTGAAAAAAGGGGTGAGATATTTTCGAAAATTAGAGAGGGAGAAATAGTTAGGTGGTTTTGAAAAAGATAAGAAACAAATACAAAGTCAAAGAGTTAGTTAAAAAAGATATTAAAGTTAAATTTTAAAAGATAAGAAGATAAGAAGATAAGATAAGATATTTTGAAATCAATTTTTTTTTTTTGAAAAAGATAAAATTTTGAAAAAGATATGATAAGAAGATAAGATATAACAAGATAAGATAGAAAAGATAAAAAAAGATTTTAATTTTTAAATTAAAATTACTTACTTCACTAACAAGAAACTACAAGATAGGATTCTAGAACTTAAAGATTGAACCTTTCTTAACAAGAAAGTAACAAACTTCAAATTTTTGAATCAATCACATTAATTATTAGTGAGTTTTTGAAAATTAGATATAAAGATAAGAAAAAGATTTTGAAAATATTTTGAAAAAGGTTTTTTAAAATTTTCGGAAAATAGGAAAAATTGGAAAAGATAAGATTTTTGAAAAAGGTTTTGAAAAGATAAGATTTTTAAATTTTTGAAAATTTGACTTGACTTGTAAGAAACAACTAATTTTGAAAATTTTTAACTAAGTCAACTCAAATTTTCGAAAATTTGGAGAAGATTAAGGAAAAGATATTTTTTTGATTTTTGAGTTTTTAAAGATGAGAGAGAAAAACATGAAAATGACCCAAAACATAAAAATTTTGGATCAAAACACTTAATGCATGCAAGAACACTATGAATGTCAAGATGAACACCAAGAACACTTTGAAGATCATGATGAACATCAAGAACATATTTTTGAAAAAATTTTATGCAAAGAAAACATGCAAGACACCAAACTTAGAAATCTTTAATGCATGGACTCTAACAAACAAAAAATGC
>NC_029773.3:60384896-60403788 GCF_000817695.3 Arachis duranensis
AATTTCAGATAGGCGTATGGAGATGCTGTGCTCCTCTTGAATCTCTACTTTCTTATTACATTCATCCAATCCTTCTTACTCCTTTCCATGGCAAGCTGTATGTAGGGCATCACCGTTGTCAATGGCTACATCCCATCCTCTCAGTGAAAATGGTCCTATGCTCTGTCACAGCACGGCTAATCATCTGTGGGTTCTCAATCAGGTTGGAATAGAATCCCTTGATTCTTTTGCGTTTGTCATCACGCCCAGCCTTCAGGAGTTTGAAGCTCGTCACAGTCATTCAATCCCAGAATCCTACTCGGAATACCACAGACAAGGTTTAGACTTTCCGGATTCTCATGAATGCCGCCATCAATTCTAGCTTATACCACGAAGATTCTGTTGGGGAATCTAAGAGATATGCGCCCGGCCTAAGGTAGAACGGAAGTGGTTGTCCATCATGCGCGTTCATAGGTGAGAATGATGATGAGTGTCACGGATCATCACATTCATCAAGGTGAAGTGCAACATATATCTTGGAATAAGAATAAAAGAGAATTGAATAGAAAGTAATAGTAATTGCATTAAAACTTGAGGTACAGCAGAGCTCCACACCCTTAATCTATGGTGTGCAGAAACTCCACTGTTGAAAATACATGAGTAAAAGGTTCAGGCATGGCTGAATGGCCAGCCCCCAAACGTGATCACCAGACTGAATGATGATAAATTAAACAGTCAAAAGACACCTAGTATAATAGTAAGAGGTTCTATATATACTAGATTAGCTACTAAGGTTTACATGAGTAAGTAATTGATGCATAAATCCACTTTCGGGGCCCACTTGGTGTATGCTTGGGCTGAACTTGGTATATCCACGAGCTGAGGCTTTTCCTGGAGTTGAACTCCAAGTTATAACGTGTTTTGGGCGTTCAACTCCGGATCATGACGTGTTTCTGGCGTTTAACTCCAGACAGCAGCATATACTTGGCGTTCAACGCCAAGTTACGTCGTCAATTCCCGAATGAAGTATGGACTATTATATATTGCTGGAAAGCTCTGGATGTCTACTTTCCAACGCCGTTGAGAGTGCGCCATTTGGAGTTTTGTAGCTCCAGAAAATCTATTTTGAATGCAGGGAGGTCAGAATCCAACAGCATCAGCAGTCCTTTTTGTCAGCCTTTTTCAGAGTTTTGCTCAAGTCCCTCAATTTCAGCCAAAAATTACCTGAAATCATAGAAAAACACACAAACTCATAGTAAAGTCCAGAAATGTGAATTTAACATAAAAACTAATGAAAACATCCGTAAAAGTAGCTTAAACTTACTAAAAACAACCTAAAAACAATGCCAAAAAGCGTATAAATTATCCGCTCATCAATAGGCAGTAGCTGGATTGGAGGAATCACTCTGGATTAGAGGGGAGTCCAGGCTTATGCATACACATCCCCTGACACACACCATTCATCACTCGTCTTTCTTTTCTTTTCTTTTATGCTTTCTAGTAGTGTAGCTTTATTTTGTAATTTTCATTTATGAAGTTTGCCATTTCAATTTCAGTGTTAGCTTTCATCTTTATTTTTCTGCACTTCTTTTCTTCTCTGTTGAATAGAGCAATGAACTACACTAACTCTTTCAATTGGGTTAGAGAGCTCTGTTAAAATTCAATAGATTAATTTGCTTTTATCACTCATCTTCTTTGGTCTTTTCTCTTGATTTTACTAGAAAGCTTTCGATCTTAATTCAATTGAGCAATTGTCTCGACGGAGAATTTGTTCATAATTGGATCTCCTCGAAACCTTGGAAGAGGAATGAGGAGATCATGCTAGAAATACTTTCTCACATTGGATTAGGTTGGGGATTGGATGTATATATTGACATGTAATCCTACCAATACTTTGATCTATGAATGTGTGTGGTATAATCAGTGACCAAACTTCATCTCTTCCCATGAACAATTAAACCAAGACATTGGGAAATTGTTCAAGCTTAGAGAGATTGGATTGCCAAGGAATTGGGATCCAATTACTTAAGATTGCCAAGAGAATCAATGAATGCATTGATTGAGGAAGAGATGAAACATCTTTCTATCCCAATGTTTTCTTTTCTTTTTTACTTTTAGTTATTTACTTTCTTGCACTTTCCTTTCTTGCATTTTACTTTCCCGTACCTTAATTTTCTTGCCATTTTTTTTCCTGCACTTTACTACTTTCCTTTACTTTTCTGTTATTTACATTTCCTGCTGCTTATCACTCCAACTTGAACCGTCTAACTAGGATAATTAATCGACCATTGATTGCTTAATCTGTTAATTATCGTGGGATCGACCTCACTCTTTTGTGAGTTTTATTACTTGATACGACCTGGTACACTTGCCGGTAGTTTATTGCACGGAAGCTTATTTTTCGTGCGTCACATACTAAAAAACATGCTCATCAACAAGAGCTTCAACCTTTCCATCAATTAGACATATCAATCCATATATCCATACAACATCACATACTTTACCAACCATCATCATCATCACTCATCTATTCCACTCAATTCATATCATCCAAGCAATTACATCAACATCTCACAATCCACCAAAAATATATACTAATACAAGTCACATCAATAATTTCAAATCCTATCCTAGGGCCACTAGCCTAAGTTTTTACAACCACATTACATTTTAGATACAGAAAACTGAAACCATACCTTGGCCGATTCCCGTTCCACCAGGAACACTTAGATTTCCACCTTTCAAGGTTCCCAAAGCCTCAATAACAGATCTCTAAGCACCAAGCTCCTTTCCAAGCTTTCCAAAACCACCAATCAAGCTCCAATACACATATACATAAAGTCTAAGCCATAATATCACATCAAAACACAATAACTCAATATCCAATACTTTAAATTCAATATTCTTACTAGGATTTAAGGTCTCTTACCTTATCCAAGGATCAAGGGAGTAAGAACAAGCCTTCTCCTCAAGCTAATTAGATCCTATAACATAAAAGAGTTCAAAATCTCAATATTTTGCCTAAGAAACTCAAAAATCAAGGATGAGAATTCAAAGAAAAAAACATGGCTTACCTCAAGATTGCTTGTATGGGTTTTGTAGAGCTCGATACTACAGTCGCGTGACCACAAACGGTGCGTCAATCGAAACTCTGGATCAAAAGTTATCAACAATTGAAGTTGGAAGTGAATAGGAACAAGGGTTTTTAATCTTCCTCCTTTCCCTTTCTTTGTGCAGCATGTGTGTGTTGTTTTGGGGAGAAGAGAGCTGAGCTCTCATTAATAAATGAGGCTTGGCTGGGCCCTTGGGCCCAACTTGAGTCCGGTTGGCCCAGTTTGGCCCGTTCAGCTTAATCTTAGGCCGTTTTCTTTAAAATTGGTATCGAAATTCTCGTTTCTAATTTCTCTACCACATTAAACCATAAAAACTTCATTTCTCACTCCCTAGAATATATTTTAATTTATGGCTTTGTTATCCATATATTAACCGGGTTTTACAGCCTTCCTCTTTCTCGGTGCTCATTCCTAACACCATGTTCCCCTTCGTTAACACTCATCTTCGTCGCCGCCCTTTCTCCTCCTCGTTGCCGTTCATCCGCATCAACGTCGCCACGCCAAAAACTTACTTAAGGTTTGAATGGGTCTCTGACACCATTATTTTTTTATTATTCTGTATAAGTTTTTTATTGTTTTTGAAATAAAAAATTGAATAAGATGGCTTGAAGAGATTTTCGTATATATTGCAATGTTAAATTATTTTTGCATGTTCAATTTCTGTATTTTGAAAGTGTTTCAAAAATATTTTCTGTATAACTTCATAATTTTAGATGTGTTACAATTATTTTTTAATGTTTAAATTTAAATTTTAGATTTATGATTTTGGTTGTATTTCAAAAATATTTTCTGTATAACTTCATAATTTTAGATGGATTACAATTATTTTTTAATGTTTAAATTTAAATTTTAGGTTTATAATTTTGGATGTGTTTTAAAAATATTTTTTGTATAACTTAAAATTTTAGATGTGTTACAATTAAAAAAAACTACAATTGAAAATATTTTAGTTTGTGTATATAATTATATTCAACCATTCATCTCTAAAAAATCGTAAAACAGATTCTGCATTTTATCAAAGGTATCATAAGTAAGGGATTAATTTTTTTCTAAATGCACTGACTTTGAATTCTTTTTTTTTTCTGCAGATACAAATTAGAATATTATAGCATAATAGAAGAAAGAATAAAACTGTGTTACAAAGAGAAGAAACGTAAAAGAAGGAAATAATAACTAACTATAAGGTGGGTCAGAAGTTAGAGAAATTTTAATTTTTAAAATTTAAATTAATTTTAATTATAAATGTGTATCCTACAAAATAGGAATATGTTTTAATTAAAAGATAATTAAATAATATTAAAGACTCACCAAAGGCTGAATTTTATTGTACAAGTAATATTTTCCATCAAATAATATTATTTGAATTTAAAGGCCGAGTGAAAGCTGAATTTTAAAAGACACATAGTATTTTTCTTTTTATTTTTTTAAGGAGTAATTGTATTAGCAAATGGAATACGTGGACAATATTAATTTTGAAATTTGGTGTTAATAATTTAATGAAAATAGTGACTAACATAGTTGGTTAGTATAAAGACAGAAAAAATAACAGTAAAAATTATTTATAAGGCTAAAAAAGACATGATTAATGCGAAGATAATTTATCATATACACACCTTTTGGAATGGCAAGCAATTTCAGGCCATAGAAGATAAAAATGTAATTATGGTATAATCTGGACTTACTAATAGCATGAGCACAGTTGAAATTTTGGCATGATCTCTTTTATATTTGTTACATGTCTCTTTAATTAATTGTATTTTAGTTTATTATCATGATCTGATGGTAGTTTAATTATATAAGTTGGGTATTTTTTATTAGAGTTGGCTTTTAATATTTAAGTATAATAAATGATAATATTAAAATAAAAACTTTTATATTATAATGTGTCTTAACAATTATATAACTAAAAAAATAACAGTATCAATAATTTTAATATAATTTTTTAAAATTTATTTAAATTTTTTAATATAATTATCATTTGTTACATATTCTATTAAATACTGAATTTACTTTAATTAAACATAAATTTTTACCACGTTCTCTTTGATCTCTCAATTTTTCTGACACTTTCTCATTCTTCCATTAATATTCTGTACAAGATAAGAATATTAAAAATAAAATAAAAATTCTATAAAAATTTGTCAATTTTAAAATACTATTAAAACATTGAATATTGCAATATAGGGTAAAATTATGACTTCAAAAATATTAAATAACTTAACTACTAACAATAAGTTTTGTTATAAAATTATTACCTTAAGTATTTTTAATTGTGGTGTAGTTTTCTTTTTTTGGAGTCTTAATGCTGAAATAGCTAGCATTACAAGAGAAATGGTGAAACAAATAATTTAGTACATCGAAAAGCCAAATATACATGGAAAGTATATATATAAATTTTTAATTAGAATATTTATTACCTAAACTCATTGATGAATTAACAAATAAAATTTTATATCTTTTAAGTTCATTTTATTCAAATATCATAAACTCTTGTTTATTAGACTAGCTTAAATTTTATTAATACAGACCCCTTACATTCACTCACACACAAAATAGTACATGACAAAAGAAAAGAAAAGAAAACGAAGAAGGAGAGGACAGAAAACGAAGAAAAGAAATAAGGGAGCCAAAACACGAAAGAAGAAAGAAAGAGGAAGAAGAGACTGCGCCGCAAACCTGAGAGCCATTGTGGCCGCCGATAGAGAAGGAGAGAGACAATGCCGAGCAAGAGAGTAAAGAGAAACAGGGAGACAAAAGGAAGGAAAGAGAAACAGAACGAGGCAGGGAGGACTATGAAGAGAAGAAGGAGAAGAGGGAGGTATTCGTTTCTTTTCGTCTAAGGCCATTGATTCTCTTTTCCCGTATCTTAGGTTTGAATGGTTCATAGAGTTTTTTTTTTGCGCATTCTCTGATATCATTACTTTTTTTATTAATCTGTGTATATATAAGTTTTTTACAAGAGTTTTAGATGTGTTGATAAAATATTTAGAGTGTATTCTTATAATTTTACATTTGTTTATATTGTTTATTATGTTCTTATCTACATATATAAGTTTTTTTATATGAATTTTGGATGTGTTGATAAGATATTTAGAGTGCATTCTTATAATTTTGAATGTGTATTTGAATTTAATTATTTTTTGTGTTTAATATGTAATTTAGAACTATAATGACAATAATTTAGATGTGTTAATATATAATTTTAAATGTGTTTATGTTGTTCATTTAATTTTAGATGTGTTTTTGACATGAGTTTTAAATGTTTTGAATAAAAAAAATAATTGAAGTGAATTTAATTGATTTTGAAAATTTTACTGATTTTTTAAAAATTAGTATACGAAAAGTTGTTACAACTTTTACAGTTTGGTTTGCAAAAAATCAATATATTGCAAATGGTTACAAATTTTACGGTGATAAGTATTAAAAGTAAAAGTGATTCCTTAAAAATAGGAAGTATGATTAATTAAAAAATTAAAATAATAAAATATTAAATTTAAAGGCTGGATAAAGACTAAATTTTATTGTAAAAGTAGCATTTTTCTTAATCAAATAATATTATTTGAATTTAAAAGCGGAATGAAAGCTGAATTTTAAAGTACACATAATATTTTTCTTTTTATTTTTTTAAGAAGTAATTGTATTAGCAAATGGAATATGTGGACAATATTAGTTTTGAAATTTGGTGCCAACAATTTAGTGAAAATGGTGACTAACATAGTTAGTTCGTATAAAAACAGAAAAAAAAGACAATAAAAATTCTTTACAAGGCTAAAAAAGACATGATAAATGCGAAGATAATTTATCATATACACATCTTTTGGAATGACAAGCAATTTTAGACCATAGGACATAAAAATATAATTATGGTATAATGTAGACTGACTAATAATATGAACACAGATGAAATTTTGGCATGATCTCTTTCATATTTGTTGCATGTTTCTTTAGTTGATTGTATTTTAGTTTATTGTCATGATCTGATGGTAGTTTAATTGTATGAGTCGAGTCTTTTTTATTAGAATTGGCTTTTTCTCTAATTGATCTTTTAATGAAATCCAAAAATATATTTCATATGTAATCATCGTAGCACACCAAAAATTATTTTTTCATTAGACTATTATTATCTTCACACAATATTCTATGGGTGTAGAAAGTTTTAATTTGGTTCTTCTACACCATAGAAAATTCTTATTTTTATTGCTATTATAAAACTACAATTAATTAAAATATAAAATTAAAACGCTTATCATTTTCTACAATTATAGTTAAAAAATTTTAAAGATTAACAATAGACGAAAGAGTAATTAAAATTTTTTTGTTTCTTAATATTTAAGTATAACAAATGATAATATTAAAATAAAAACTTTTATATTGTAACGTGTCTTGACAATTATATAACTAACAAAATAACAGTATCAATAATTTTAATATAATTTTTAAATTTTATTTAAATTTTTTAATATAATTATCATTTGTTACATTATCCATTAAATATTGAATTTATTTTAATTAAACATAAATTTTTACCACATTCTCTTTGATCTCTCATTTTGTTAAACACTTTTTCAGTCTTCCAATCAATATTCTATACCAGATTCTGAAATTCTTAATTTCTTGTATTCCTTCCACTTTTGTATGTTCTTTTTCTATCCTCTAAGTTATTCCTGCTCTATAAACCCTGAAAACACTTAACAAACATATCACGGCATCGAATGGTAATAAGAGAGGATTAAAATTAGAAAATTTAAAACTAAAGAGGCATATTTTTAATCACAGTACAAAATTAGAAAGAAAAATGTAAAACATGTGAATTATATGAATAAGTGTAAAAAAAATGGATAAAATTCGTTCAATTTAACCTAAAATAAACCATGAAGTATTGATGCATCAGTCTCATAAAGGAGAGCATGAGGAAGATTGATGGTGATGATGGTAATTACTTAGTGGATACTCCGAAGGATAATGATGAGAATGAGGACGATGATGAAGACGTTAATGCAAATGCTAGTCATGATGGTGATGATGACAACCATGGTGATGACTTTGGGCCTAGTGCAAGTAATGTACTTGTTTGTAGGAACATATCTTTACATTATATTTTATTGTATAGAATATTATTAGCAGGTTGATATGCATGTTGTTTTTAATTATATTATAGGTGGGGCGAGTATAGCCACAGGTGGCCCCTCAACAATGGCAAATGTAATTAGCATGATATTGTTGTTTTCATCTTATGAAACTGCAACTAATAGACAATCCTTATATTTTTTATACAAGTGAATCCCGTTTATCTGTACAATTAGTTTGCAGTACCTGAAAGTTCTAATACAAGGATAATAACTCTAGAAGACCTGATGTAACACCCAGATATCAGGAACTAAGTCATCCCCTTAATATGCAGGCATGGTTTCAAAGTAGATGGCTGTTGATGCTTCCTTATGACACACAGCTTCAAACCATCTGGAAAAAATTTCATAAGAAGCTTTCCTACCTTTGAATATTTTTTCTACTGACTTTTACTTTTCCAACCATGCTTTGCGATAACTTAAGGTGTAATTAAACTTTGAATGAACTTTAATAATGACAGATTTCACTTTTATGGATGGATCAACCTCTACCAATGGCTTAGTTACTTCTGCAATTGCGAAGGAATCCAACTTAGAATGGTCTTGAGAAATAGTTACTCTAATGCAAGTGTGACTACTATTATATCTCCTTATCTCCCAACAATACTTTTTCTGGATCATGCTAATCTTAATCAGCCAATCACAACTTATATCGTATTGTGTATATTTGGCATAATATATTTGGGGTTTCAACTCATACACCTGGTAGTCTACGCCTCTGCAGATAGCATAATCTTTGGCTACCATAATCACATCTTTCTGGAAAATAAATTCTATTCTCACGATGAATTCATCATCTGCCACAATAGGAGGTTCTACTACAATAACACCATGACATAAACTTAAACAAGTACATATAAATAATAAAACTTAAACATACAAATTTTAAATGTGAATATAAATATATATTTATATATTTACGTAAATATATGATTTATAAAATAAGTCTATTTATACTAGATATCTAAATAAATAATTAGTCATCACTAATTGCATAGATAACTTAATAATAAATATGCCATTTTATGCCAAACTTAACTACTTCTATGTTATAAAGCTATCATATAATTATTTAAATTACATACCTGCATTTAAGTATTTAGGAAACTTTGGTACATACATAGTTTCTAGATTCAACACGCACATAACAGATGGCTCTTGGAACAGATGCTGTTTTACTAGTGCATTTTGCCACTTCTGCCACATCTGCCTCCATAATGTCATCAATTTCATCATCATCTTCATTTGGATCAACAACTTCATAGTTGCTTTCGAACTCATCCTCATTGTCACTGTTGTAGTCTCTCCATTTGATATTTTGATTGGCTTTCGATTGTTCGAACTCAATATACTGCTCGATAAACAATATTTGTGATCGAGTTTCATAATATATTGAAAACATCTCTTGCATGCTTGTCTCATCGGTGACATACTTCATTGGAAAATCAACAAACCCACGAAACACTGATACAGGATGTCGATACAATATATTCGATACCTTCTTTGATATATGAGGATCTATCATTTCATAAATAACACCTTTTAGTTCTTCAAATGACAATGTAAAAGGAACAATAAGATCACAAGAATTTTCATATATAACACTATCAGAAAAATGTTAAGTACTGTCAAATTTAGCGTCAGACGTTAGCAGCAAGTTTGCCATCGGATTTACTGTCGGATTTGGCTATAAACTTGTAATTGTCAAATATTATCGTCAAAATTGTCATTCCTATGTTAAGGTTGACGATAATATGTGGCAGGAAAAAAAGGAAATTATGGTGCGCCCTACTATTGTCGGATTTACCGATGGGTAAATCTGACAGTAACCTTGTTCAGCGAAACGCTGTATTTTGGACACACAAAAAAAGTTACCGTCAGATTTTTGTGACATTAAATTCGACGGTAACATGCCTTAAATGATATCACGAACCTTTGTCTCTCCCATTTTGAATTTCCTCCTCTCGCTCTACATCTCCACCCTCTCTTTCTCATCACTGCCTCTACCGTCGCCGGTTGTTCTCTGCCCCCTCTCGTCACTGTCGCTCCACCGTTCTCGGCGAGCTAGAACCTTCGCGCTAAACCTGCCTCTCTCAACCGCGACGTGTGTCACTCTCTCTACCGAGGGGCACTCTGGCGAGCCACCTCTGCTGCTGCAACCTCCACCTCCAACGTTGCTCCACTCTTCTTGCTCTGAGGTTAGTTTCAGAATTTTGTCAATTTTCAATTTAAACTTCTCTATTTTAAATTTACTATGATTTTATTAAATTTTAATTTTTCGGTAGTAATATGGTTTAGTTAAACTACTTTTGCTGTTAGGTTGATTTAGACTAAAACTAATTTTTTTTATTAGGGTTTCTCTTGGTTCATAGGTAATTGAGCATGCTATTGTGGTTATTGGATTTGTAATTTGAATTTATTTAGGGTTTGTAATTTAGTTTGATTAATTTAGGTTAGATTCAATACATTAGATTTTGAATTGTTCAAGTGTTTGAAATTCATCAATTTTGTTATTTTCTGCGTTGATAACTATTTTGCTGAGAAATTAATAATGAGATTGTTTGCTAATTGTTTAATTTAGTTTAGGTTTGGTTAGAATTTCAATTTCAATTTTGAATCAGTTTCAAAGTTAGTTCAGTGTTAGTTTTCTAATCTTAGTTGATTTAGGTTGATTAAGTTAGGTTAGATTCAATACATTAGGTCTTGAATTGTTGAAGTATTTGGAATTGTCTAATTATGTTAATTATTGCATTGATTACTGTTATTTGCAGACATATCGACAGGCAAAGGTGCTACGAATCAGGCTGCTGGTCATGGTCACAGCCATGGTCGGGGTAGAGAGAAGGTTTTCTCTAACACCCCTGGGACTTCTGGATCTTCTCCCTCTACTCTGACAACCCCGGTCATGCCACAGGTTGTAGGTTTAGTGGACCAGTCATTCATCATGGTCTATAACCCCAACTAAGTGCCGCCGTCCACGGCGACGACGCCGCCTCCTACCCTCAACAGCCCGCATCCACGGTGATGCCGAGTTGTCGTAGCCCCGAAGTCCAGCCACGGCAGTGAGGCAATAGCTGATGCCCTTCCAACACCTACCATCGTACAGTTGTGCATTTGGCCTTATGGCAACACGGGGTAAGTATCACGTTCAATGCTCATGTATTTTCGGTTTATTGTTTTCTAGTTTTATTGATTATGATTCTTGTTGTTGTTCAAATTTTCTGAAATTTAATTCCTATTTAGTAGATTTAGATTGATTTGGAATGCTGCTAGTTATTATTTTCTAGTTTTATTGATTATGATTCCTGTTGTTGCTGAGATTTCTTGAATATTGATTCCTGTTTAGCGAATTTAGATTGATTTGAAATGCTGCTAGTTATTGTTTTCTAATTTTATTTATTATGATTCATGCTGTTACTGAGATTTCCTAAAATTGATTCCTGTGTAGTGGATTCAGGTTGATTTGGAATGCTGCTAGTTATTGCTTTCTAGTTTTATTGATTATGATTCCTGTTGTTGCTGAGATTTCTTGAAAATTGATTCATGTTTAGTGGATTTAGGTTGATTTAGAATGATGCTGGTTATTGTTATCTAGTTTTATGTTTTATGATTCCTGTTGTTATTTAGGTTGATTTTGAATGCTGCTAGTTATTGTTTTCTAGTTTTATTGATTATGATTCCTGTTGTTGCTGAGATTTCCTGAAAATTTAATTCCTATTTAGTGGATTTAGGTTGATTTGGAATTCTGCTGGTTATTATTTTTTAGTTTTATTGATTATCATTCCTGTTGTTACTGAGATTTCCTGAAAATTTGATTCCCGTTTAGTGGATTTACGTTGATTTGGAATGTTGCTGGTTATTATTTTTTTAGTTTTATTGATTATGCTTCCTGTTGTTGCTGAGATTTCTTAAAAAATTGATTCCTATTTAGTGGATTTAGGTTGATTTGGAATGCTGCTGGTTATTATTTTCTAGTTTTGTTGATGATGATTCTTGCTGTTGCTGAGATTTCCTGAAAAATTGATTCCTGTTTAGTAGATTTAAGTTGATTTGGAATGCTGCTGGTTATTGGTTTCTTGTTTTGTTGATTATGATTCCTGTTGTTGCTGAAATTTCATGAAAATTGATTCCTATTTAGTGGATTTAGGTTGATTCTTGTTTGTGGGTTGCTGTTAGGTTTTTTTCCGAACTCGAAGGCGTGTACTCAGGAGATGACAAATGTCATCAAACTGATGTATGACATGCCCTAGCACAGCTACACGAAGATCCCCGCTAGGACCAGGCAACGCTGGTTTGAGAAATGGGCGGTAATTACTTTAATTGTTTTTGTTTTAATTCTTTTTTGCTAGTTTACATCCCCTATCTTGTTTAACTGAATTTAAAGCTTCTTTGTTGTAGATGCACTTCATTTGGGATGCTAAGCACGACCTGGCCATCTGGAAGATATTCGACTATAGGATAAGCCAGCTCCAGCAGTTGCTGAATGATGTTCGCCACGACTGGGACCAATAGACGCACTGGCTCCGACTGGAGGTAAAGAAGGGTTTGTTCTCTCATTGGTAGACCGATGCGGGGTTTAGGCATCGGCGTCTCACCAACCAAGCTAACAGGACATCGAAGAGGTTATCAAAGTACATCGGCGGCTTGGCTACTGGTGCACGAAATTGTGATCTCTTTTTTTCACAACTCAAACAATCCCCAGTAATGGCTCCAAAAACTTGGTGCTCAATACCATGGTATCACAACTTCGCACAACTAACCAGCAAGTGCACTGGGTCGTCCAAGTAATAAACCTTACGCAAGTAAGGGTCGATCCCACGGAGATTGTTGGTATGAAACAAGCTATGGTCACCTTGTAAATCTCAGTCAAGCAAATTCAAATGGTTATGGGTGATTTATGAATAAAACATAAAGATAAAGATAGAGATACTTATGCAATTCATTGGTGAGAATTTCAGATAAGCGCATGGAGATGCTTTGTCCCTTCCGTCTCTCTGCTTTCCTACTGTCTTCATCCAATCCTTCTTACTCCTTTCCATGGCAAGCTGTATGTTGGGCATCACCGTTGTCAGTGGCTACAGTCCCGTCCTCTCAGTGGAAATGTTCAACGCGCTCTGTCACAGCACGGCTAATCATCTGTCGGTTCTCAATCAGGTTGGAATAGAATCCAGTGATTCTTTTGCGTCTGTCACTAATGCCCAGCCTTCAGGAGTTTGAAGCTCGTCACAGTCATTTAATCATTGAATCCTACTCAGAATACCACAGACAAGGTTTAGACTTTCTGGATTCTCTTGAATGCCGCCATCAATTCTAGCTTATACCACGAAGATTCCGATTAAGGGATCCAAGAGATATCCACTCAATCGAAGGTAGAACGGAGGTGGTTGTCAGTCACACGTTCATAGGTGAGAATGATGATGAGTGTCACGAATCATCACATTCATCAAGTTGAGGAACAAGTGATATCTTAGAGCAAGAATAAGCTGAATTGAATAGAAGAACAATAGTAATTGCATTGATACTCGAGGTACAGCAGAGCTCCACACCTTAATCTATGGTATGTAGAAACTCCACCGTTGAAAATACATAAGAACAAGGTCTAGGCATGGCCGTGAGGCCAACCTCCCAATGATCTAAGATAGCATAAGACTACTCAAAGATAGCTACCAAGATGAAAATACAATAGTAGAAGGTCTTATTTGTAGAGAACTAGTAGCCTAGGGTTTACAGAGATGAGTAAATGACATAAAAATCTACTTCCGGGCCCACTTGGTGTGTGCTTGGGCTGAGCATTGAAGCATTTTCGTGTAGAGACTTCTCTTGGAGTTAAACACCAGCTTTTGTGCCAGTTTGGGCGTTTAACTCTCATTCTTGTGCCAGTTCCGGCGTTTAACGCTGGGCAGTTTTGAGCTGACTTGGAACGCCTGTTTGGGCCATCAAATCTCGGGCAAAGTATGGACTATTATACATTGCTGGAAAGCCCAGGATGTCTACTTTCAACGCAATTGAGAGCGCGCCAATTGAGCTTTTGTAACTCCAGAAAATCCACTTCGAGTGCAGGGAGGTCAGAATCCAACAGCATCTGCAGTCATTTTCAGCCTCTGAATCAGATTTTTGCTCAGGTCCCTCAATTTCAGCCAGAAAATACCTGAAATCACAGAAAAACACACAAACTCATAGTAAAGTCCAGAAAAATAAATTTTAACTAAAAACTAATAAAAATATAATAAAAACTAACTTAAACAAACTAAAAACATACTAAAAACAATGCCAAAAAGCGTATAAATTATCCGCTCATCAGCTACCTTCTTGAAGATGAAGGCCAGACTGGTATGTAGTTCTTTTAATATTGTTAATAACTTCATTATGTTATCTGTTTTGCATATCATTACTAGACATTCTAATAATTTTGTTAATAATTTTGTTATGCTGTTTGTTTTGTTAATAACTTCGTTAAAAGTGTTCAAATTGTTCATAGCAATATTTCTTAGGATTATTTATCCTTTCCATTTTTCCTATGTCAACATGAAAGAGTGAATTGTTTGAATAAGTCAACCAGAAATTTTACGATAATCTATTGGAGTCTCTTAATTAGATAAACAGGGTCCTAACTAGTAGATAATTGTACAAGATGTCTTAAGTACGGGTTGTGAGATGGATTAGAGACTTGCGAGTCGAGGCGGATGCCAGATTATCTTACTGGAGCAATGGGGGGTGGGTACCTGCAAAGACACTCCAATGCTCAAGTCAGAATGGATCTAAGAGGTATAAGGTGTGAGGAATGAATGAGTACCTGAGGGGGGCATGGGGCTCCCCTTTATATAAGCGATGGTAATTATTTTATCTTATCTTATTTGGTTAAGATAAGGGATGTATTTGAATTTGATTGTTGGTTAGAAGCTCTAGTGGGTCGGTTCCGAGCCTTCTAGAAGAGCGAAACAGGTCGGACCCGGGTAACCGGGTTCGGGGACCGTTCCCGGTGTAGGATCCGTGGGCCGGATCCGTAATAGTTGTCCCTGGAGCAAGAGAGTGAGGGTGCTCAGTCTCATCGCTGGAGGAACCTTTTCTTCACCGTTGTGGTTTGGCAAGGAGATCGTTGCTAGTTGGATATCCGTTTTATTATTTGGATATCCATTTTGTTGGTCTCGGGGTGATTGATCCCTGGTCGTCGTTTTTTGTTACTTGGATATCCGTTTTGTTGGCCTCAGGATGATCGATTCCTTGTAGTCATTTATTTATTTGGATATCTATTTTGTTATTTGGATATCCGTTTTATTCGTTTTGGGGTGATCGATTTTCGGGTCACTAGTTTTGTTATTTGGATAGTCATTTTGTTGACCTCGTGGAGATCGATTCCCAGGTATCCATTTTGTTATTTGGATATTCGTTTTGTTGGCCTCGGAGTGATCGATTCCCAGGTGGCTGTTTACTTAGTTGGATATCCGTTTTATTATTTGGATATTCGTTTTGTTAGCTTTGGAATGATCGATACACGGGTAGCCGTGTACTTATTTGGATATTTCTTTTGTTATTTAGATATACATTTTGTTGGCCTCGGGGTGATCGATCCCCGGACTGCCATTTTTTGTTATTTGGATATCCGTTTGTTGGCCTTGGGGTCATCGATTTCCGGGTAGCCGTTTACTTAGTTGGATATCCATTTTGTTATTTGGGTATCCATTTTGTTGGCCTCGGGGTATTTGATCCCCGGTCGCTGGTGCAGAATTTATAACCCACAAACTAACCGGCAAGTGCACTGGGTCGTACCAAGTAGTACCTCAAGTGAATGAGGGTCGATCCCACGAGGATTGATGGACTAAGCAACAATGGTTGATTAATTTACTTAGTTAGACAAGTAGAAAATCGTGTTTGAGTTTCGATTGCATTAAACAGTTAATTCTGAATATCAGAAAGCAAGCAGTAAACAAGTAGTGAATAATATATGGAGAAACAGTTAAGGCTTCAGAGTTATCTATTTTCCGGATTGACTTTTCTTACTAACTATTTTAATCATGCAAGATTTAATTCATGGCAAACTATATATGACTAAGCCCTAATTCCTTAGACCTTCTTAGTCTACTCTAACTTTCATCAACCGCCAATTCCTTGGTCACTTAATTCCAATTAGAGGATGAAGTTCAATTCTAGTTTATATGCCACAAAAACTCTAATTACCCAAATATAAGAGGATTATATGTCACGTATCCCATTAAATCCAGATAATTAGAAGTTTAGGAGAAATTATTTTCAAGCTGTTGTTCAAGTAAAGAGCTTTTCCAAGTTATACAAGAACTCAATTAGAACAAGGGTCATATTTCCGTTCCACCCAAATTCATAAGATAAAGAACGAAAACAATTCTTGAAATAGAAATCAATACATGAATTAAAATAAAAAAAATAATAGTATCAATCCATACAATAGATAGAGCTCCTAACCTTAACAATGGAGGTTTAGTTGCTCATGGTTCAGAGAAAAAATAAGGATTCTGGTAAAAACTGTAAATTGCGAAATGAGGTAGAAGAGAAGAGAGAGAGCCCGAAGGGCTGATTCTTTTCCATTTTATATCTAATCATAATTAATGTAAAATATATTTTCTAAAAATTAAATAATATCTTTTTCTAATTGTAAATAAAATAAAAATTAAATCAAAATTAATTAATTTCAGCGCATCTTTGTATGAGTGCTTGGGGACCACTTGGGGCATTCGGATCCACACTGAACTTGGGAATTTCAACGTGGAGGAGGCAGCAGCGTTTTGCTTGTTTCCCTTTGAGTCCACGCTGAACTTGGCTTTTTCCAAGTTCAGCGTGGGATGTGGTGTGTGCTTCCTTGGGAGCTTTCAAGTTCCACCCTGAACTTGGCAGGGGCGAAGTTCAACGTGAAGGAGGCAGAGATTGCTGGAGAAGAAGTATGTACTATTATATATCGTTGAAAAGTCCTGAAAGTTAGCTTTCCAATGCCACTAAAATCATGTTAATTAGACTTCTATAGATCAAGTTATATTTGTTTGAGTGCAAGGAGGTCAGGATTGATAGCATCATTCGCTTTCTCCCTTTTCTACTACAAAACTCCATCAAATTCATCCAAATACTACCTGAAATAAATAGAATTGTGCACAACTCAAAGTAGCATCCATAGTGGCTAAAAGATATTTAAATTTTGATTTAACATAGCAATTCAAGTACAAATTTACAAGGGAAAGATAGATAAGATGCTCACGCATCACAACACCAAACTTGAATTGTTGCTTGTCCTCAAGCAACCAAAATAAGTGCATGACTAAGATGTGAATTTGCATGAGAAGTGAGAGTTTAGTCATGCTCAAGTCTATTCTTAAAATGGGGTTTATTCATTGTAACTCTGAACAGTTATGGGATCTCACTCTCTTTTGAATCAGAGGAATGTCAGTGTTATACAGAATTGGAATCCAGATCATATTATGAATTCTCTGAGCTTTATACTCCAGTTTAATCCTTGAACACAACAAAATTTACTTTAATTCTCTTTTTGTTGGTACTTTGCACCTTGAGCCTAGCCGTGACTTTAAATGTTTTATCTCAAGCTTGACTTGACACAAAAACACCACAAGCACTTGACTGAGGAACTCTTTCTAAGATCTGATTGCTCTTTCAGTTTCTCCTAGACAGTGGTGCTCAAAGCCTTTGGCATACTCTGCTAAATGCATTTGGTCACGACTCTAAATATTCTATCTCAAGGGTTACTTAAAACAAGAATACCACAAGCATATGACTAGGGGAACAACTCTTTGAGCTTTTAATCATGTCTGACCTCCTTAGTCATTGATGCTCAGAGCCTTGGACCTTGCTTTTATTATTATTATTATTATTATTTTATTATTATTTTTTTTGCTGTTTCTTTTGCTTCAAGGGTTAAGCTTTCACTAATTTCAGAGAAATCATAATAGTTCTCTAAATTCATGTTCCTTATACATCAACATCCTTTTATTCAAATTCAAATATGTACTGTTCATATCATGCATTCAAAATCACAAATAATACCACCACATTTAAGTAAATAAGACTACTCTTAAATATAAACTCAATTTCTCATGCAATACATTCCTTCTTTTCTTTTCTCTTGATTTCAAACTTAGTGAGCAATACATGAGACACCTTTTCAGAATAAAAATCAAATATCAAAATAAATAGTAAATTAAACTAGAACTTAGGAATTGAAATAACAAATGATCATGCAATAACTAAAACAAAACAGCAGAAAACCGGAACATAACATAGTAAGAACGAGAAGGAATATAGAATGAAAGGAACTCAACCACCTCAGTTATCCTAGTGGCCGTTTCATTCTTCAGATTGTGCTCCTCCGTGAAGATGATTCGCCTCCCTTTGGTGCCATAAAAATAAACAGAAAAGCCATAAATGAAGTGACAACACCAAACTTAAAAGTTTGCTTGTCCTCAAGCAAAGAATAATAGAAGACAGGGAGGGACATAAAAAGACATATGAAAGAGTGAAAATAAATATTATTGTAAAAGAAGAATAAAATAATAAAAGGACAAGAAATGTTAAAATAATTAAAATATATATATTATCTTTTTTTGTTTTTTTTATTTTATATTTTTATATATATATTTTTTATTTTTTTATTTTTTTATATATATAGTTATTTTTATTTTATAGATATACGTATAGAGA
>NC_029773.3:60403798-60409891 GCF_000817695.3 Arachis duranensis
ACATATTTAGAAGGGGTTGGGGTTGGGGGTCAGGTTTTGAGAATGGGGGTTATGTGGTCAAAGGGGATATCGTAGTGTGGGGAATGGGTTTCTGAGCTGGGGTACAGGTTGGGAAAAGGGGAAAAAGAATAAATGGGGAATGAATAAGGGGCAGGGGATATTGAATTGAATAAGCATAAGCTCTCCTCTCCACGTTGAACTTGGTGCAGCCCAAGTTTAGCGTGGAGTCAGGCCCCGGTGTACGTTAACTGACGTTGTTGGCCACACTGAACTTGGAATTAGTTTAGCGTGGAATCAGGTCCTGGTGTACGTTAACTGACGTTGTTGGCCACGCTGAATTTGGAATTTTTTAAGTTCAGCGTGGACTTGTGGTAGGCGAAATTGTTATTTATATGTAAAATTCGTTGCTCTGTCTTTTCTTGGCAATGGCGCCAAAAATTTGGTGTACAATATCACGGTTCACAACTTCGCACAACTAACCAGCAGGTGCACTGGGTCGTCCAAGTAATAACTTACGTGAGTAAGGGTCGATCCCACGGAGATTGTTGGTATGAAGCAAGTTATGGTCATCTTGTAGATCTCAGTCAGGTGGATTCAAATTGATAATGGTTTTCGGAAAATATAAAGAGATACTTGATTAAATAAAAAAGGATAGAAATACTTATGTAAATTAATGGTAGGAATTTTAGATAAGTGTATGGAGATGCTTGTCCCTGTTGAATCTCTGCTTTCCTACTGCTTTCATCCAATCCTTTTTACTCCTTTCCATGGCAAGCTGTATGTAGGGCATCACCGTTGTCAATGGCTACATCCCATCCTCTCAGTGAAAAAGGTCCAAATGCTCTGTCACAGCACGGTTAATCATCTGTCGGTTCTCAATCAGGTTGGAATAGAATCCCTTGATTCTTTTGCATCTGTCACTAACGCGCAGCCTTCAGGAGTTTGAAGCTCGTCACAGTCATTCAATCCCGGAATCCTACTCGAAATACCACAGGCAAGGTTAGACTTTCTGGATTCCCATGAATGCCGCCATCAATTCTAGCTTATACCACGAAGATTCTGATTAAGGAATCCAAGAGATATGCGCCCGGTTTAAGGTAGAACAGAAGTGGTTATCAGTCACACGCGTTCATAGGTGAGAATGATGATGAGTGTCACGGATCATCACATTCATCATGTTGAAGTGCAACGAATATCTTAGAATAGGAATAAAGAGAAATGAATAGAAAATAATAGTAATTGCATTGAAACTCGAGGTACAGCAGAGCTCCACACCCTTAATCTATGGTGTGTAGAAACTCCACCGTTGAAAATACATAAGTGATGGTGGTCCAGGCATGGCCGAATGGCCAGCCCCCAAAACATGGTCACAGGATTCAAAATACAATCCAGGATCCAGGATGTAAATACAATAGTAAAAAGTCCTATATATACTAGACTAGCTACTAGGGTTTACAGAAGTAAGTAATTGATGCATAAATCCACTTTCGGGGCCCACTTGGTGTATGTTTGGGCTAAGCTTGATCTTTCCACGAGCTGATACTTTTATTGGAGTTGAATGTCAAGTTGTAACGTGTTTCTGGTGTTCAACTCTGGATCATGACGTGTTTCTGGCGTTTGACTCCAGAATGCAGCGTAGAACTGGCGTTGAGCACCAGTTTGCGTCATCTAATCCCAAAAAGCTCTGGATGTCTACTTTCCAATGCCGTTGAGAGCGCGCCATTTGAAGTTCTGTAGCTCCAGAAAATCCATTTCGAGTGCAGGGAGGTCAGAATCCAACAGCATCAGCAGTCCTTTGTCAGCCTTGCTTTCAGAGTTTTGCTTAGGTCCCTCAATTAGCCTGAAATTACCTGAAATCACAGAAAAACACACAAACTCATAGTAAAGTCCAGAAATGTGAATTTAACATAAAAACTAATGAAAACATCCCTAAAAGTAACTAGATTATACTAAAAACTGCCTAAAAACAATGCCAAAAAGTGTATAAATTATCCGCTCATCACAACACCAAACTTAAATTGTTGCTTGTTCCCAAGCAACTGAAAATCAATTAGGATAAAAAGAAGAGAACATACTATAAATTTCAGAATATCAATGAATATTAGTTCTAATTAGATGAGCGGGACTTGTAGCTTTTTGCTTCTGAACAGTTTTGGCATCTCACTTTTTCCTTTGAAGTTCAGAATGATTGGGATCTATAGGAACTTAGAATTTCATATAGTGTTATTGATTCTCCTAGTTAAGTATGTTGATTCTTGAACATAGCTACTTTTATGAGTCTTGCCCGTGGCTCTAAGCACTTTGTTTTACAGTATTACCACCAGATATATAAATGCCACAGACATATGACTGTGTGAACCTTTTCAGATTGTGACTCAGCTTTGCTAGAGTCCCCAGTTAGAGGTGTCCAGAGCTCTTAAGCACACTTTTTTGCTTTGGTCACGACTTTAACCACTCAGTCTCAAGCTTTTCACTTGGACCTGCATGCCACAAGCACATGGTTAGGGACAGCTTGATTTAGCCGCTTAGGCCTGGATTTTATTTTCTTGGGCCCTCCTATCCATTGATGCTCAAAGCCTTGGATTCTTTTTATCCTTGCCTTTTGGTTTTAAGGGCTATTGGCTTTTTCTACTTGCTTTTTCTTTTTAAAATTTTTTCACCACTTTTTCTTTTTTTTCGCAAGTTTTTGCTTTTTCACTGCTTTTTCTTGCTTCAAGAATCAATTTCATGATTTTTCAGATTGTCGATAACATTTCTATTTGTTCATCATTCTTTCAAGAGCCAACAATTTTAACATTCATAAACAACAAGATCAAAAATATGCATTGTTCAAGCATTCATTCAGAAAACAAAAAGTATTGTCACCACATCAATATAATTAAACTAATTTCAAGGAATAATTCGAAATTCATGTACTTCTTGTTCTTTTGAATTAAAACATTTTTATTTTAAGAGAGGTGAAGGATTTATGGAATTATTCATAGCCTTAAGACATAGTTACTACATACTAATGATCATGTAATGAAGACACAAACATAGATAAACAATTAAACATAAAAAAATGAAAAGCAGAAAAATTTAAGAACAAGGAAGGAGTCCACCTTAGTGATGGTGGCGTTTTCTTCTTGAAGAACCAATGATGTCCTTGAGCTCTTCTATGTCCCTTCCTTGTTTTTGTTGCTCCTCCCTCATTGCTTTTAGATCTTCTCTAATTTCATGGAGAATGATGGAGTGCTCTTGATGTTCCACCCTTAATTGATCCATGTTGTAACTCAAATCTTCTAGAGAAGTGTTGAGTTGTTCCCAATAGTTGTTGGGAGGAAAGTGCATCCCTTGAGGCATCTCCGGGATTTCTTGGTGGTGAGCTTCCTCATGCGTCTCTTGGGCTCCATGAGTGGGCTCTCTTATTTGCTCCATCCTTTTCTTGGTGATGGGCTTATTCTCCTCAATGAGGATGTCTCCTTCTATGATAACTCCAGCCGAGTAACATAGATGGCAAATAAGATGAGGAAAAGCTAGCCTAGCCATGGTGGAAGGCTTTTCGGCTATTTTGTAGAATTCATGGGAGATGACTTCATGAACTTCTACTTCCTCCCCAATCATGATGCTATGGATCATGATGGCCCGATCCAGAGTAACTTCGGATCGGTTGCTAGTAGGGATGATGGAGCGTTGAATGAACTCCAACCATCCTCTAGCCACAGGCTTGAGGTCCAATCTTCTCAGTTGAACCGGCTTGCCTTTGGAGTCTCTTTTCCATTGAGCTCCTTCCACACATATGTCCATAAGGACTTGGTCCAACCTTTGATTAAAGTTGACCCTTCTAGTGTAGGGGCGTGCATCTTCTTGCATCATGGGCAAGTTGAACGCCAACCTCACATTTTTTGAACTAAAATCTAAGTATTTCCCCCGAGCCATTGTAAGATAATTCTTTGGGTTCGGGTTCTTACTTTGATCATGGTTCCTAGTGATCCATGCATTGGCATAGAACTCTTGAACCATTAGGATTCTGACTTGTTGGATTGGATTGGTTAGAACTTCCCAACTTCTTCTTTGGATCTCATGTCGGATTTCCAGATACTCATTTTTCTTGAGTTTGAAAGGGACCTCGGGGATCACCTTCTTCTTGGCCACAACATCATAGAAGTGGTCTTGATGGGCTTTGGTGATGAATCTTTCCATCTCCCATGACTCGGATGTGGAAGCTTTTGTCTTCCCTTTCCCTTTTCTAGAGGATTCTCCGGCCTTGGGTGCCATCAATGGTAATGGAAAAACAAAAAGCTTATACTTTTACCACACCAAATTAAAAATATTGCTCGCCCTCGAGCAAGAGAAGAAAGAAAGGAAGAAGAAGAAGAGAAAATGTGGAGGAGAGGAAGGAAGGTGTATTCGGCCAATGTAAGGAAGAAGGGGTTGTGGTGTGTGAAAATTAAAGAGATTGGAGGGGTTTATATAGTGAGGGTTGAGGGAGTAGGTTTGGCCATTTAGGGTGGGTTTGGGTGGGAAAGAAATTTGAATTTTGAAGGTAGGTAGGGTTTATGGGGAAGAGTGGATGGATGTGAGTGGTGAAGGGGGTGATTGGGAAGAGAGTTTTTGGGAAAGTGTGTTATAGGATTATTAGGAGGTAAGGTGGGAATATGTTAGGTGGGGATCCTGTGGGATCCACAGATCCTGAGATGATCCTGTGGGGTCCACAAATCCTGAGGTGTCAAGGATTTACATCCCTGCACCAATTAGGCATGTAAAATGCCTTTGCATGCAATTCTGGCGTTTAAACGCCGAAGTGATGCATGTTCTGGGCGTTCAACGCCCAGATGCAGCATGTTTCTGGCGTTGAACGCCAGTTCCATGCTTGTTACTGGCGTTTAGCGCCAGCTTTCCTCAAGGCACATTCCTGGCGTTCAAACACCAGGATGTTGCTTGTTTCTGGGGTTCAACGCTAGATCCATGCTCTGTTCTGGCGTTGAACGCCAGCCAGATGCTCCTTACTGGCGTTGAACGCCAGTAAGTCCTTCCTCCAGGGTGTGATTTTTTCTGCTATTTTTTATTCTGTTTTTAATTTTAATAATTTTTTTGTGACTCCACATGATCATGCACCTAATAAAACATAAAAGAACAATAAAATAATAATAAAATTAGATAAATAAAAATTGGGTTGCCTCCCAATAAGCGCTTCTTTAATGTCAGTAGCTTGACAGTGGGCTCTCATGGAGCCACACAGGTGATCAGGTCAATGTTGTAAACTCTCAACACCAAACTTAGAGTTTGGATATGGGGTTTTAACATCAAACTTAAAGTTTGGCTGTGGCCTCCCAACACCAAACTTAGAGTTTGATTGTGGGGGCTCTTTTTGACTCTGTACTGAGAGAAGCTCTGTATGCTTACTCTTCCTTGTTACAGAGGGATGGCCGTGTGCCTTAAATACAAGGTAGTCCCCATTCAATTGAAGGACTAATTCTCCTCTGTTAACATCTATTACAGCTTCTGCTGTGGCTAGGAAGGGCCTTCCAAGGATGATGCATTCATCCTCCTCCTTCCTAGTGTCTAAGATTATGAAATCAGCAGGGATGTAAAGGCCTTCCACCTTTACTAACACATCCTCTACTAATCCATAAGCTTGTCTTACTGACTTGTCTACCAATTGTAATGAGAATAAGGCAGGTTATTGATGAGCGGATAATTTGTATACTTTTTGGCATTGTTTTTAGTATGTTTTTGGTATGATCTAGTTAGTTTTTAGTATATTTTTATAAGTTTTTAGTTAAAATTCACTTTTCTGGACTTTACTATGAGTTTGTGTGTTTTTCTGTGATTTCAGGTATTTTCTGGCTGAAATTGAGGGACCTGAGCAAAAATCTGATTCAGAGACCAAAAAGGACTGCAGATGCTGTTGGATTCTGACCTCCCTGCACTTGAAGTGGATTTTCTGGAGCTACAGAAGCTCAATTGGCGCGCTCTCAACGGCGTTGGAAAGTAGACATCCTGGGCTTTCCAGCAATATATGATAGTCCATACTTTGCCCAAGATTTGATGGCCCAAACCGGCGTTCAAAGTCACCTCAAGAAATCCCAGCGTTAAACGCTGGAACTGGCA
>NC_029773.3:60410891-60412217 GCF_000817695.3 Arachis duranensis
TTTTGGTGTTATTGCCCGGGATTGTTTAGGCTGGACAACTGACGGTTCATCTTGTTGCTTAGATTAGGTATTTTTTTTTTCGAAATTCTTGAAGATGAATTCTAGAGTTTCATGATGATTTGTTGAAATCTGGCTGGCTGAGAAGCCATGTCTAATTTCATTGGACCGAGGTTTCAACTCATCACCACAAGAGCTTGTTGATTTCGTATCAATCTTACTTTTGGAGCAGTGATTTGCTAAGGCTTGGCTGGCCTTTGGCCTTGTCTAGTGTTTTGGACCGAAGCTTTCTTTGAAAGCTTGGCTGGCTGTGAAGCCATGTCTAATTCCTGGACCGGAGTCTTAGACTAGCATTGCACTGATTCCTGGAATCCTCATTAAGAATTTTGATATTTTTTCTCCACTTAATTTTCGAAAAACACAAAAAAATTTCACAAAATTATAAAATCCAAAAATATTTCTTGTTTGAGTCTAGAGTCTCATCATAAGTTTGGTGTCAATTGCATGCATTCATGTATCTTGGTGATCTTCAAGATGTTCTTGATGATTTACTTGCTCTGATCTTTGAATTCAATTGACTTGATTGTTTTGTGTGTCTCATATGCATTTTCATGATTGTTAGTGTCAGTAGTATACAAACTGCTAAGTTTGGTGTCTTGCATGCATTGCTATTTGATTCTTGTTGCATTTTGATTATTCCTTATTATTAAAAATCCAAAAATATTTTTAATTTGTGTCTTTTCAAGTCAATTATACAGAGAATTGAAGATTCAGAACACACAGCAGAGGAATTGCACAGAAAAAGCTGGGCGTTCAAAACGCCCAGTGAAGAAGGACAGACTGGCGTTTAAACGCCAGCCAGGGTACCTGGTTGGGCGTTTAACGCCCAAAAGGGTAGCATTTTGGGCGTTAAACGCCAGAATGTATACCATTCTGGGCGTTTAACGCCAGGATGGCTAAAGGGGGAAGATTCTGTTTTTCAATGCAATTTTTTTTTCAGGTTTTCAAAGTTTTTCAAAATCAAATCTTTTTCAAATCATATCTTTTCAATCATATGTTTTCAAAATCAATTTCTTTCTATTTTTAAAAATACTTGCTATCAATTAATGATTTGATTCAACATTTCAAGTATGCTGCCTTTTCTGTTGAGAAAGGTTTAATGATTGAATCATATCTTTTCTTGTTAGTCAAGTTCTTAGTTTTTCAAAATCAAATCTTTTTAAAATGTTTTCAAATCATATCTTCTAAAATTGTTTTCAAATCATATCCTTTCAATCATATCTTTTTAAAACCATAACTTTTCAAATCATATCTTCTTAACCACATCTT
>NC_029773.3:60412446-60412745 GCF_000817695.3 Arachis duranensis
CTCCTCTGACACCTAAAGGAATCTCTATACTGTGACATAGAGGATTCCACATTTTCTTGCTCTCTTCTCTATCTTATGAGCAGGAGCAAGGACAAAGACATTCTTCTTGAGGCTGATCCTGAACCTGAAAGGACCTTGAAGAGAAAGCTAAGAGAAGCCAAAGCACAACTCTCTTTAGAGCACCTGAACGAACTCTTCAAGGAAGAAGAACAAATGGCAGCCAAAAACAACAACAATGCCAACAATGCAAGGAAGGTGCTGGGTGACTTTACTGCACCTACTCCCGACTTCTATGGGAG
>NC_029773.3:60412900-60413141 GCF_000817695.3 Arachis duranensis
CTAGCTGAGTTCTTGCAAATCTGTGACACAGTCAAGACTAATGGGGTTGACCCTGAGGTCTACAGACTGATGCTATTCCCTTTTGCTGTAAGAGACAGAGCTAGAACATGGTTGGATTCTCAACCTAAAGAAAGCCTAGACTCTTGGGAAAAGCTAGTCAATGCCTTCTTGGCAAAGTTCTTTCCACCTCAAAAATTGAGTAAGCTTAGAGTGGAAGTCCAAACCTTCAGACAGAAGGAAG
>NC_029773.3:60414774-60415129 GCF_000817695.3 Arachis duranensis
CAGGATCCCCACCTACCCCACCACTCTCTCTCTTCTTCACCCATTCACCAATCATCTCAACACCTCTTCCCCAAAAACCCCTCACCTATCAAATCCTACCCTTCTCTTCACCACTCACATCCATCCTTCATAAATCCCCACCAACCTCACCCTTCAAATTCAAACCACTTTCCCGCCCAAACCCACCCATAATGGCCGAACCTTTACCCCCCTCTCTCCTATATATACCCTTCTTCAACCCTTCATTTTCACACAACCTAAACACCACTTCTCTCCCTCTTTGGCCGAATTCACCACCATCTCCCTCTTCCTCATTTCTTCTTCTTCTACTCTCTTCTTTCTTCTTTTGCTCGAG
>NC_029773.3:60418035-60438423 GCF_000817695.3 Arachis duranensis
AGAGCATATGCAATCGCTTTCACTGAGAGGATGGGAGGTAGCCACTGACAACGGTAAAACCCTTGCTTAAGCTTGCCATGGAAAGGAGTAGGAAGGATTGGATGAAGGCAGTAGGAAAGCAGAGAGACGGAAGGGAAGGCATCTTCATGCGCTTATCTGAAGTTCCTACCAATGAATTACATAAGTATCTCTATCTTTATCTTTGTGTTATTTTCGTTCATCACCATTATCATTTGAGTTTGCCTGACTAAGATTTACAAGATGACCATAGCTTGCTTCAATACTAACAATCTCCGTGGGATCGACCCTTACTCACGTAAGGTTTATTACTTGGACGACCCAGTGCACTTGCTGGTTAGTTGTGCGAAGTTGTGTAATGCCATGGTATTGAGCTACCACGTTTATGGAGCCATTACCGGGGATTATGAGAGTTGTGAAAAAGTATAGTTCACAATTTCGCCCACCAGTTATACCTCAGTGATCCCCAGCCTCTCCATTACAGAGAGTGACATAAGATTTATCCCTGACCCCAGATCACACAGAGCTTTTTCAAAGGTCATGGTGCCTATGGTACAAGGTATTAAGAATTTGCAAGGATCTTGTTTCTTTTGAGGTAGAGTTTGCTGAATCCAGGTATCTAGTTTACTAATGAGCAAGGGAGGTTCACCTTCCCAAGTCTCATTACCAAATAACTTCGCATTCAGCTTCATGATAGCTCCTAAATATTGAGCAACTTGCTCTCCAGTTACATCTTCATCCTCTTCAGAGGAAGAATAGTCTTCAGAGCTTATGAATGGCAGAAGGAGATTTAATGGAATCTCTATGGTCTCTATATGAGCCTCAGATTCCTTTGGATCCTCAATAGGAAACTCCTTCTTGCTTGAGAGACGTCCCAGGAGGTTTTCCTCACTAGGATTTTCGTCCTTCTCCTCCCTTGTGCATTCGGCCATATTGATTATATCAATGGACTTGCACTCTCCTTTTGGATTTTCTTCTGTATTGCTTGGGAGAATACTGGAAGGAGTTTCAATGACTTTCTTACTCAGCTGGCCTATTTGTGCCTCCAAATTCCTAATGGAGGACCGTGTTTCACTTGTGAAACTTAAAGTGGCTTTATACAGATCAGAGACTAGATTAGCTAAATTAGAAGTGTTTTGCTTAGAATTCTCTGTCTGTTGCTGAGAAGATGATGGAAAAGGCTTGCTATTGCTTAGCCTATTTCGTCCACCATTGTTAAAGCCTTGTTGAGACTTTTGTTGATCCTTCCATGAGAAATTTGGATGATTTCTCCATGATGAATTATAGGTGTTTCCATAAGGTTCACCCATGTAATTTACCTCTGCCATTGCAGGGTTCTCAGGATCATAAGCTTCTTTAGAAGCTGCCTCTTTAGTACTGTTGGATGCATTTTGCCATCCATTCAGACTTTGAGAAATCATGTTGACTTGCTGAGTCAACACTTTGTTCTGAGCCAATATGGCATTCAAAGCATCAATTTCAAGAACTCCCTTCCTCTGAGGCGTCCCGTTATTCACAGAATTCCTCTCAGAAGTGTACATGAATTGGTTATTTATAACCATATCAATAAGTTCTTGAGCTTCTGCAGGCGTTTTCTTTAGGTGAATGGATCCACCTGCAGAATGGTCCAATGACATTTTGGAAAACTCAGATAGACCATAATAGAATATATTTAATATGGTCCATTCTGAAAACATGTCAGACGAACATCTTTTGGTCAGCTGCTTGTATCTTTCCCAAGCTTCATAGAGGGATTCACCATCTTTTTGTTTGAAGGTCTGAACATCCACTCTAAGCTTGCTCAGTTTTTGAGGAGGAAAGAATTTATCCAAGAAGGCCGTGACCAGCTTATCCTAAGAGTCCAGGCTATCTTTAGGTTGTGAGTCCAACCATGTTCTAGCTCTGTCTCTTACAGCAAAAAGGAAACGCATGAGCCTGTAGACTTCAGGATCTACTCCATTTGTCTTAACAATCTCATAAATCTACAAGAACTCAGTTAAAAACTGATAAGGATCTTCAGATAAAAGTCCATGAAACTTGCAGTTCTGTTGTATTAAAGCAACTAATTGAGGTTTCAGCTCAAAATTATTTGCTCCAATGGCAGAAATAGAGATGCTTCTTCCATCAAACTTGGACGTGGATTTAGTAAAATCACCAAGCATCCTCCTTGCATTATTGTTGTTGGGTTCGGCTGCCATCTCCTTCTCTTGTTCGAAAATTTCAGAAAGGTTGTCTCTGGATTGTTGTAATTTAGCTTCTCTTAGTTTCCTCTTCAGAGTCCTTTCAGGTTCAGGATCAATTTCAACAAGAGTGTCCTTTTCCTTATTCCTGCTCATATGAAAGAGAAGAGAAAAAAAAAGAAAGAGGAATCCTCTATGTCACAGTATAGAGATTCCTTTATTTAGTATAAGAAGAAGGGGATAGAAGAAGGAAAAGTGAAGAATCCAAACACAAGGGGAAGACTGGGTTCGGATTTTTAGATGAAGAGAAGTGTTAGTAAATGAATAATTAAATAGAATAAGAGAAGGGATAGAGAATTTCGAAAATAATTTTGAAAAAGTGGTTAATGATTTTCGAAAATTAAAGATAAGATATAATTAAAATTAAAATTTAAAACAATTAAAAAGAATTTTTGAAAAAGAGATGAGATATTTTCAAAAATTAGAGAGAGAAAAGTAGTTAGGTGGTTTTGAAAAAGATAAGAAACAAACAAAAAGTAAAATAGTTAGTTGAAAAAGATATTAAAATCAAATTTGAAAAGATAAGAAGATAAGAAGTTAGATAAGATATTTTGAAATCAAATTTTTGAAAAAGATAAAATTTTGAAAAAAGATATGATAAAAAGATAAAAAAAAGATATGGTTGAAAAAGATTTAATTTTTAAAATTATTCAACTAACAAGAAACTAAAAGATATGGTTCTAGAATTTAAAGATTGAACCTTTCTTAACAAGAAAGTAACAATCTTCAAATTTTTGAATCAATCACATTAATTGTTAGTGTAATTTCGAAAATTTGATATAAAGATAAGAAAAAGATTTTGAAAATATTTTGAAAAAGATTTTTTGAAATTTTCGAAAAAAGAAAAAAATTAGAAAAGATATGATTTTTGAAAAATATTTTGAAAAGATAAGATTTTAAAAATTTGAAATTTTGACTTGACTTGTAAGAAATAACTAATTTTGAAAATTTTTGACTAAGTCAACTCAAATTTTCGAAATTTTGAGAGAAAAAAGGAAAATATATTTTTTTATTTTTAATTTTTTTTAATGATGAGAGAGAAAAACAACAAAAAGACTCAATGCATCAAAATTTTAGATCAAAACAATGAATGCATGCAAGAATACTATGAATGTCAAGATGAACACCAAGAACACTTTGAAGATCATGATGAACATCAAGAACATATTTTTGAAAAATTTTTTATGCAAAGAAAACATGCAAGACACCAAACTTAGAAATCTTTAATGCATGGACTCTAAGAAACGAAAAATGCATATAAAAAAACAAGAAAATACACAAAACAAGAAACATCAAGATCAAACAAGAAGACTTACCAAGAACAACTTGAAGATCATGAAGAACACTATGAATGCATGAATTTTTGAAAAATGCATAATAATTTTAAAAAACATGCAATTGACACCAAACTTAAAAATTGACTCAAGATTCAAACAAGAAACATAAAATATTTTTTATTTTTATGATTTTATTAATTTTTTTTTTATTTTTATTATTTTTTTCAAAAATAAATTTTTGGAAAAACGAAAAAGAAAGAAAAATTTTGAAAAATTTTTGAAAACTTTTTGAAAAGAAAATTACCTAATCTGAGTAACAAGATGAACCGTCAGTTGTCCAAACTTGAACAATCCCCGGCAACGGCGCTAAAAACTTGGTAGGCAAAATTATTATTCATATGTAAAATTCATTGCTCTTTCTTTCCCTGGCAATGGCGCCAAAAACTTGGTGCACAATACCATGGTTCACAACTTCGCACAACTAACCAGCAAGTGCACGGGTCGTCCAAGTAATACCTTACGTGAGTAAGAGTCGATTCCACGGAGATTGTTGGTATGAAGCAAGCTATGGTCATCTTGTAGATCTCAGTCAGGTGGATTCAAATTGATAATGGTTTTCGGAAAATATAAAGAGATACTTGATTAAATAAAAAAGGATAGAAATACTTATGTAAATTAATGGTAGGAATTTCAGATAAGTGTATGGAGATGCTTGTCCCTGTTGAATCTCTGCTTTCCTACTGCTTTCATCCAATCCTTCTTACTCCTTTCCATGGCAAGCTGTATGTAGGGCATCACCGTTGTCAATGGCTAGGTTAGACTTTCCGGATTCCCATGAATGCCGCCATCAATTATAGCTTATACTACGAAGATTCTGATTAAGGAATCCAAGAGATATGCGCCCGATCTAAGGTAGAACGGAAGTGGTTGTCAGTCACACGCGTTCATAGGTGAGAATGATGATGAGTGTCACGGATCATCACATTCATCATGTTGAAGTGCAACGAATATCTTAGAATAGGAATAAAGAGAATTGAATAGAAAATAATAGTAATTGCATTGAAACTCGAGGTACAGCAGAGCTCCACACCCTTAATCTATGGTGTGTAGAAACTCCACCGTTGAAAATACATAAGTGATGGTGGTCCAGGCATGGCCGAATGGCCAGCCCCCAAAACGTGGTCACAGGATTCAAAATACAATCCAGGATCCAGGATGTAAATACAATAGTAAAAAGTCCTATATATACTAGACTAGCTACTAGGGTTTACAGAAGTAAGTAATTGATGCATAAATCCACTTCCGGGGCCCACTTAGTGTATGTTTGGGCTGAGCTTGATCTTTCCACGAGCTGAGGCTTTTATTGGTGTTGAATGCCAAGTTGTAACGTGTTTCTGGCGTTCAACTCTGGGTCATGACGTGTTTTTGGCTTTTGACTCCAGAATGCAGCGTAGAACTGGCGTTGAGCGCCAGTTTGCGTCATCTAATCCCGAATAAAGTATGAACTATTATATATTGCTGGAAAGCTCTGGATGTCTACTTTTAAACGCCATTGAGAGCGCGCCATTTGGAGTTCTATAGCTCCAGAAAATCCATTTCGAGTGCAGGGAGGTCAGAATCCAACAACATCAGCAGTCCTTTGTCAGCCTTGCTTTCAGAGTTTTGCTCAGGTCCCTCAATTTCTGCCAAAAATTACCTGAAATTACAGAAAAACACACAAACTCATAGTAAAGTGCAGAAATGTGAATTTAACATAAAAACTAATGAAAACATCCCTAAAAGTAACTAGATTATACTAAAAACTACCTAAAACAATGCCAAAAAACGTATAAATTATCCACTCATCAACTTGGCAGAGGCTCCCTTTCAGTTTGCACGCACATGCCACGATGAACTTGGAAAATTCCAAGTTCAGCGTGGAACTGACAGACTCAACCTTCTCCAGAGTGTTTCAAAATTTTTCTAAGTGTCCGTAGTGAATTTTTTTTGAATATCCGGTTCCTATTCTAAAATAGCTGCATGATCAAAAAAATAGTGAAAACTCAATAAAAATCAAATAAGTAAGAAAACTACTACTACAAAAAATAACTAAGAATGAAAAAGAATGATCATATCAGGGTAGGTTGTCTTCCACCAAGCACTTTTAGTTAAAGTCCTTAAGTTAGACATGTGGTGAGCTCCTTGTCATGGTGGCTTGTGCTTGTACTGATCCAGGAATCTCCACCGATGTTTGTAATTCCAATGGCCACCGGGATTCCAAACTAGGCACATAACGCTTTTGAGCAAGTTGAAGCAAGTGACAAAGCCCAAAGGGAGTTGATTGTGGGAATGAATTCCAAGGTTCCAAACCTTGCTTTTACACCCGTCTTCTTGTGTATCACCATTGTTTCCACCGGATGGCAAGCAATCTGAATTCTCACATAGACATCTAAACAATCTTCTAGACCCATTCATTTGAGCTCTACACCAATCCTTGCACTTCAATTTGGAGCATGCAACCATATTGAACCTTGCTTGACAACTTTTACCACTAATCATCATCCTCTTACTCTTAATGCCACAAAGAGTTCTAAGTTGACCATCCGTCTCCAGTAGCCCATATTCAAGTGGGAAAGTAAATGTTAAGGATAGAAATTTTACCGACTTAAATGTTGTATTAGATGGTAATGGCTTTGGGAGAGGTTTTGTAAGCTCCACTCCCTTGTGTTCTTCTTTGAATTCTTCCACCTCTTTGCAAGCTTCCTCAATTTCAACCTCTTCCTCTTGGTAGCTTTCCTCAATTTCAATCTCTTACCAAGGGGATGGGAGGTTGTGCCTCTTCCTCTTCTTCCATATGTGCATCTTCCTCTTTTTCTTCCATAGGATCTTGCATTGTATCTCTTGGGAAGGAATTTGCTTGTTCTTCTTTCTGGTTCTTGATTAGCGACTGCACATGTTTCTCTACATTTTTGACACTCGTCTTTATATCATGTAAGAATTCTTTCATGAGAATCTCAAGATCAGATGGTATTTGAGATGAATAAGGAGATGGTGGCTCTTGATATGAATAATAAAGAGATGATGGTTCTTGATAATTATAAAAAGAGGATGGTTCTTGGTATGAATAGGGAGATGGTGGCTCTTGATATGGGTAGAAAGGTGATGGTTCTTGATATGGATAGAGAGGTGGTGATTCTGGGTATGAATATGGAGATGGTGGTTCTTGATATGAATATAGAGGTGGTGGCTCTTGATAGTTGAAACATGGAGTATTGAAGTTTCTTTGGTTTTGATCTTGGCAACCAAAATTTGGATAATTCCTCCATCCACCATAATATGAATCACTACTCGGGTGTGAGTAGTAACCCATGCGATCTCTCTCCATTATTTTTCTTTAGGACAAAACACCAAAAATGATTAAATGCATCATGTGGTAAACAGGAAAGCAAAAAAGAAAGAACAGAATTCTAAGAATTAAAATAAAACTAACTAGGAAACACCAAACTTAATTTCAGAAATTAAGAAAAATATTGGTGCTATTTATTTATTTAAATTTTTTTGAATTTTTTTTAAAATATTAAAAATAGATTTTAATAAAATTAAAACTAAAATGCCTAATCTAAGCAATCAAACAACTGATAGTTGTTAATCACAGTCAATCCCCGGCAATGGCGCCAAAAACTTGGTGCGAAATTTATAACCCACAAACTAATCGGCAAGTGCACCCGATCGTACCAAGTAGTACCTCAAGTGAATGAGGGTCGATCCCACGAGGATTGATGTACTAAGCAACAATGGTTGATTAATTTACTTAGTTAGACAAGTAGAAAATGGTGTTTGGGTTTCAATTGCAGTAAACAATAAATTCTGAATATCATAAAGCAAGCAGTAAACAAGTAGTGAATAATATATGGAGAAACAGTTAAGGCTTCAGAGTTATCTATTTTCCGGATTGACTTTTCTTACTAACTATTTTAATCATGCAAGATTTAATTCATGGCAAACTATATATGACTAAGCCCTAATTCCTTAGACCTTCTTAGTCTACTCTAACTTTCATCAACCGCCAATTCATTGGTCACTTAATTCCAATTAGAGGATGAAGTTCAATTCTAGTTTATATACCACAAAAACTCTAATTACCCAAATATAAAAGGATTATATGTCACGTATCCCGTTAAATCCAGATAATTAGAAGTTTAGGAGAAATTGTTTTCAAGCTGTTGTTCAAGTAAAGAGCTTTTCTAAGTTATACAAGAACTCAATTAGAACAAGGGTCATACTTCCGTTCCACCCAAATTCATAAGATAAAGAACGAAAATAATTCTTGAAATAGAAATCAATACATGAATTAAAATAGAAAAATAATAGTATTAATCCATACAATAGATAGAGCTCCTAACCTTAACAATGGAAGTTTAGTTGCTCATGGTTCAGAGAAAAAATAAGGATTCTGGTAAAAACTGTTATTGAGTTAAGAAATTAACTAAATTAATTAAGTGATGACAAACATTATTTTTAGGCAAAATAAATAATTAGTGTTGATTAATTATAATTACTTATTACTAATTATTTATTGTTGCAGGCCAAAATTCAATGGCCCAAATGAAATGAAAAGTAATCAGCAAGAATGTTGGGCTGAAAGAAAAATTAAGAGCCCAAGGAAAAGCAAAGCAAGAAGACTAAGAAATCAAAACGGGCCAAGCATATCACTATCCAATTCAAGCCCGATCTGATTTCAGAAAAGCAATTCCCTCCATCTTGCTCCAACCAAAGCAATGTTCTCCTCTCTATTGTCTTAGTCAAATCAAATTTTAGAAAAGTAAGAAAGAGAAAGAGAAAAAGCTTCTTCCTCACACCATTCACAAAAGAAGAAAGAAAGAGAAAGATCAAACCTAAGAGGCCGAAGTCTAATCATCCGGAATAAACCAAATCAAGCTTAAGTCAAGATTAAAGGTAAACTATTTCCTCTTCCATGCATCAGATCCTCTTTTCTTCTTCCCAACCATCTGCAAGTCCAAAAATGGCCTACAAGAGAAAGTTGCCTTCAAACCCAATCTGCTGTGTATCCACGGTCTTAAACATGACTTGGAGACCAAGTTGTTTTTCAAGGGTCCAGATTAAATTGACCACTAGAAGAGTTTTGTGGTTGCTGCATTATGGCTTTCGGCCTAGATGAAGGAGTCAAAAGAAAAATTTTCTACTCTAAGGTTTAAGGAGAGAAAACCAGAGTTTGTGAGTTGTGTTCTGAAGAAAAGTTCCTCTACTTGGATAATGCTTTCTTTCAAAGAAGCATTCAGCCAACACTGAAGAACTCAATCTGAGGTTTGTGAATCTGGTTATGCACATAGCTAAGAGGATGTTAATGAAGTCAATCTCCTTCATGATTTACTGACTGTAATGTACTTTTCTAAGTTTATCTTTCTGTATTTTCTTGTGAGAAAAGGCATTGTGAGAAAGCTCAAGTAAAAGCCATGAGTGGGAAAAAGCTGAGTGATACACTTGAGAGAAAAGCCTAGAGTTATTTTTTTATTTCTTTAGGTTGGTTAAGTGTCTTGTATCTTGTACCTGCTAGGTATCCCTTTCTTAGTTGGGTTAGCACTAAGAGTGAATAGTTAAGTGTTAGCATAGCCAATGTCAAGTTAGGTTAGAACTTGAGTGTGAAATTGGTGTGTGTAATACTTTTAACTATAGTGGAAATTCCTCCATTATTGTGGAGGAGACTGGACGTAGGTTGCATAGCACAAGGCAACCAAACCAGGATATATGTTGGTGTTAGCTTTTCTCTTCTCTACTGTGTTCTATTTTCTGATATTCATGAGACAAAAATAAATTGTCTCATAAATTTCTACTGCTGAGTTCAAACAGAACCTAAATTGAAAGTTTTGTTTAAAAGGTTAATACAGCAACGAAAAGGAAGGCATAGATTCAACCCCCCTTCTCTAAGCCTAACACAACCTTCAACTGTAAATTGCGGAATGAGGTAGAAGAGAAGAGAGAGAGCCCGAAAGGCCGATTCTTTTCCCTTTTATACCTAATCCTAATTAATGTAAAATATATTTTCTAAAAATTAAATAATATCTTTTCCTAATTATAAATAAAATAAAAATTAAATCAAAATTAATTAATTTCAGCGCAGCTTTGTATGAGTGCATGGGGACCACTTGGGGCATTCGGATCCACGCTGAACTTGGAAATTCCCAAGTTCAGCGTGGAGGAGGCAGCAGCGTTTTGCTTGTTTCCCTTTGAGTCCACGCTAAACTTGGCTTTTTCCAAGTTCAGCGTGGGATGTGGTGCGTGCTTCCCTGGGAGCTTTCAAGTTCCACGCTGAACTTGGCAGGGGCCAAGTTCAACGTGGAGGAAGCAGAGATTGCTAGAGAATAAGTATGCACTATTATATATCGTTGGAAAGATCTGAAAGTTAGCTTTCTAATGCCGATGAAATCACATCAATTGGACTTCTGTAGATCAAGTTATTTTTGTTTGAGTGCATGGAGGTCAGGATTGACAGCATCATTCGCTTTCTCCCTTTTGTACTAGAAAACTCCATCAAATCCATCCAAATACTACCTGAAATAAATAGAATTGTGCACAACTCAAAGTAGCATCCATAGTAGCTAAAAGATATTTAAATTTTGATTTAACTTAGCAATTCAAGTGCAAATTCACAAAAAAAGATAGATAAGATGCTCACGCATCAGTCGCCGTTTTATTTACTTGGATATCTATTTTGTTGGTCTGGGGGTGATCGATTCCCGTGTAGCCATTTACTTATTTGAACATCCGTTTTATTGGCTTTGGGATGATCGATTCCTAGTAGCCGTTTACTTATTTGGATATCGATTTTATTATTTGGATATCCATTCTGTTGGCCTCGGGGTGATCGATCACCGGACCATCATTTTTTGTTGATTCGATACCTGTTTTGTTATTTAGATATCCGTTTTGTTGACCTCGCGGTGATCGATTCCCGGGTAGCTGTTTACCTATTTGGATATCCGTTTTATTATTTGGGTATTCGTTTTGTTGGTCTCAGAGTGATCGATTCCCAGTGGTAGCCGCTTTTAGTTCGTGTCGTCGGATGGGGCAATGCTTATGAAAAAATGAATTTCATTTGTGGTTTAGGCCTCGTTAAAACCTCCCGATGTGGGTAGGAAAGAATGCCTAGTAAGAAAATATACGATTAAACAACTTAAGCAATAAATGAAAGTGAAAAAGGCAAAATATAAAGGGATAAAGAGATAGTCTTAAACGACCTCGATCTTGGTGGAATTTCAGGATCTTGAGAGCTCTGTCCCGTCTAGTCTTCAGACTTGCAGGCTCCTTTTTTATTACCATCTTGATTTGGTAGGGACCCTCCCAGTTGGGCGTGAGCTTCGCTTCTCCAGGAGTGGGTGGAGCGATGTCATTTCCTCCCTTGGTTCTGCGTGGACTTTAGTCTTGGCGTGCATCGAGGTCAGCGAGGAACATGCCTGCCGCGTTTCGGAATCTCTTACAGAGGGCCGAGCTGGTGTTCTCACACTCTACCGTGACTTCCTGGTCCCCGTGTATCATTTTGTAGTGCCGTTATCAGCCTGAAACTTCATGATTATGAACTTGGTGAAGATGACGGTGGATAGGTCATTGATGGTTTTTCTTCCGAGGATGATGTTGTAGGCGGTAGAGTGCTTGAGGACGACGAACTCGGATAGGACTGTCTACCTCTGGCTACCGGCCCCTATTGTAAGGGAAAGTACCGTCAGGTTTAAAGAAGTTATTGATAAACCACTATTTTATGGTTTACAATGTGTTTAATTGTGTGGTTTTATCATGGTCTTTACCCACTTATTCATGTATTTAGCATGTATTTATATTTCCTTCCTAAAATTATTACATGATTGAAAACATGCTTCTTTAGTCTTAATTTAGCCTATCTTAATCTTCTCTTATTACCATTCGATGCCTTGATCTGTGTGTTAAGTATTTCAGGCTTCATAGGGCAGGAATGGCTTAGAGAACGAAGAAGTGTGCAAAGATGGAAGGAATACAAGAAATTGAGGAGATGACCAGCGAAAAGTCACGCGGTCGCATGGCTCACGCACCGCGTGAAATAGAAGAAATCAGAGTGACGCGATTGCATGGCTCATGCGATCGCGCGGATTGGAAAAGCACAAGTGACGCGGGAGCGTGGACGACGCGAACGCGTGGCTTGGAAAAACGCGAATGACGCGTCCGCATGGATGACGCGATCGCGTGACGTGCTCGATCTGCAGAATTATAAAAGTCGCTGGCAGAGATTCCGGGCCGCATTTCAACCCAGTTTTCGGCCCAGAAACACAGATTAAAGTCAGGAAACTTGCAGAGACTCATCATGCTCTCATAATTCACTTTCCATGATTTAGGTTTAGTTTTGAGAGGGGTTCTCTCCTCTCTCTTAGGATTAGGATTTAGGACTTCTCTTATTTTTAAAAGCGACTCTCGATCCAGGTTTAATGTTCTTTTGTTTTAAGCTTCCCTTTTATTTTATTTATTTATTCCAGCACTTGAGTTGATTATTTACTTTTATAATTTAATTTATGAATTATTCCATGTTACAGATTATTATTTGAATTAATGATATTTGAGGTATTTTCAAGTTATGATTGCTTGCTTTTACTTACGTTACCATTGCTTCCCATCCAAGGACATTTTTATTCCAGCAATTTATTTTCCCGCTTTTTGGCTTGGGTTAAGTAATTGGTAACACTTGAGCTGTCAATTAAAGCAGTGGTTGAAATGGGCAGATTCTGATTACACTAGGATTGCTCTAAAGCTAGTCTCTCCACAAGAGTTGACTAGGACTTGAGAATCAAGCTAATCAGTCCACTTAACTTTCCTTTTGTTTAGTAAAGGTTAACCAAGTGGAATTAAGGTTCAACTTTCATTATTGTTGAGAAGGATAACCTAGTTGGACTTTCAATTTCTCTTATCTTGCCAAAAGTTGCTTTACAGTTATTATTTATTTTTAATTACCATTTAAATTAATCGTCATATTTATTCCTCTTTCTCAAAACCCCAATTTTACCTTTTTCATAACCAATAATAAGAACATACTTCCCTGCAATTCCTTGAGAAGACGACCCGATGTTTAAATACTTCGGTTATCAATTTATTTAGGGGTTTGTTACTTGTGACAACCAAAACGTTTGTACGAAGGGATTTCTATCCGTTTAGAGACTATATCTACAACGCGTATATTTTTATGAAATTCTTTACTGGCAAAAATCCCAACGTCAGTTATCGCTGAGGCCATTTACCCCGTTATGGTGGGTTTGTAGGTTCTCGTTTTGGAGCCCGAGTTTATCGAAGGCTCCTCTGAAGCGGATATTAGAGTCCGCTCTAGTGTCGACTAGTATCCTTTTTACGAGCCTTGTCCCCACTTTGGCAGAGATGACGAACGGAGCATCTTCTGCCAAGGTGCCATGCTAGCAATCCTCGGGGTAGAACGTTATCATCTTTACAGCGGTGGGGGTTGGAGCTTGGTTTTAACGGCCAAGACTTTTAGGTCCTTTTTTAATGCTGGTTTTGATTTTTCTAAAGTGTCTTTCTTGGTAATGACGTTTACGACTATGGTGGGATCCGTTTTTGGACTCTCCCGAGGTGCTTGTCGTTGTGTCCTTGGGTTACGTCCTTCGCGTTCTGATGATCTGTCCCTCTCTGTCCGTTTAGGCTCCCTGATGATTTTGGCGAACTCCAAGAGTTTGCCGTCTCGTATGGCTTGTTCGAAGGCGTCCTTTAGGTCAAAACAGTCTTGAATTTTATGTCCGTATCCTCAATGGTAGTCGCAGTACAGGCTCTTGCTGCCGCCTGTTTGCTCCTTTAGTTGTCGCGGGAGGATGCCTCGCTCGGCTATTTGGAGGTAGATTTCTGTAATGGTTCTAGCAGAGGGATGTAGTTTGAGAATTTTCCGACCCTGGGTGGTCGGTTGGTGTTTGTTGGCTTGGGGTGTTCTTTCTGAGTCTCCCTTGTTGGGGGGTTGTGTCCTGGTGCCGTGTTGCTGTGCTACCGATTGTTGGCGGCTACGACTTGGCTCACTTCCTCGTCGTTTATGTATTCCCTTGCTACGCTTTGGATCTCATGCATGGTCCATACTGGCTTTGTGGTGAGGTATTTTCGGAAGTCCTCGTTCATGAGGCCATTGGTCAAATAGAGACTCACGATTGAATCCGTGAGTCCGTCGACTGTTGGGCACTCGTCATTGAATTTCTCCAGATATTTCCTCGTGGATTCGTCCTACCTTTGAGTAACACCGAGAAAGCTGATGGAATGTTTGGCTTTGGTGATTCTAGTGGTGAATTAGGCTATAAATTTTCTCAAGATATCGTGAAAGCTGGCTATAGAGCCGTGTGGGAGGGCGTTAAACCACTTGATTGCAGGTCCAGCCAGGGTTACCGGAAAGGCCCTGCATCGGACCGCATCGGTGGCTCCTTCCAGGTTCATCCTGGTCTCGAAGGCCATTAGGTTTTCCTGGAGATCCTTGGTTCCGTCGTATTTCACGTCTGTGGGCTTGTCGAAGCCCTTCGAGAGTTTGGCTCTCAAGATTCTTTCTGTGAAGGGGGTGGCTCCCATTATCACATGTTCGCTCTTTGTACGTTTGGCTTCTCGGTGATGTCGCCGGTCGTCTTCTTCGTATCAGTGTTCCGGGTCTCGGGAGATGCTGTGGTCGTGTTTTCTGCTGTGTCGCCATTCGGGCGAGCTGTTGTGTCTGGCTTCGTGGTGGGATCGGGTTTTGGAGATCCCGTGGCTTCTGTGTTCCATGTGATGCCGTTCCTTGGTTTCTACTCGGCCCTCGAGGTTTTGCATTCGGAGGCAGAGGTCTTGAATTATCTGGATCGCTTTTTTCCCCCAAGCCGTCAGGGGCTCGGGGTTCATGCTGTGGACGACCGTCCCCCTTTGATTGTTGCTGGGGCGGGGTTGGCTGGAGAACAGCACTCGTCACTCTGTATGTGAGTGGTGAGGGCCAGGGGATTGCTCTTCGGGGATATCCGCCATGCCGTCATGACGTTGCAAGCTCTTCACAAACGGCGCCAATGTACAAAATGTCTCTGGTACGTGTTGTGAGATGGATTGGAGACTTGCAAGTCGAGGCGGACGCCGAATTATCTGACTGGAGCAATGGAGGTGGGTACCTGCAAAGTGGACCGGTTCCGAACCTTCTAGAAGGGCGAAGCGGGTCAGACCTGAGTAACCGAATTCGAGAACCGTTCCGAATGTAAAATCCCTAGACCGGATCCGTAACAATAACTAAAATCGTGAAAAGTTTTTAGCTAATAATTCAATTCAACTCAATCGTATCAAACATATATACAATTACTATGTTGTCTTAATAAGTCAATCGGATACATCGCGGTTTTAACCTACATAACAAGATTGACCACCAGAATTGTGAAAAGTTAGTTAGATTAATGTTAATTTAGTTGATCCAACCACTTTAATTATAATTAATTAAGAATAATGATGTGACTTAAGACTTTGCTAGATTCTACCCTTAAACCAAGTAAGAAAATTGCTACATATCAATTAAAGACATTCATCAAATACTTGACATGTATAAACAAAATCTAACATTGCAAGTAAATAATAACTGAATCCAAATTTTTCCAATTAACAAAAGATAAAAAAATTCAAATAAACATAAATTTAAGACAAATAAAAGAAATTCATTCATTAACATTATACTAAATCAAAGTAGCAAGCATCTAGGACAAGTAAATATAGAGCACGAAAAAAAAATATAAATCAAAGTAAACATAGCTTGTAGAAATTGATGAGTGGAATCTAAGTCTTGCAAGAGATTAATTAAAATTAAGTGAAAATGAACCTAAACATAATCTTAAATTGAAAAATTCTAGAAAAAAAAATGGAGCTTTTCACCATAGGAAAAACTCAATCGAAATCTAATTCTCTAAAGAATGAACATGTGTCTTGTTTCCCTCAGGTTTTCTCCCTTCTCTTCCCTTTAGATGCAGCCAATTTGGATGACCAAAGGTGTCATTTCATGCTTCAGTAAGTGTGGCACGTGAATCCACTATCGTGTATGCGGAGGATGCCGTGTACTCGAGACAATTTCATATGCGAAAAGTGCTGCATATGCGAGAATTCTGCGCACATGAAGATCTGTGCACATGAGGAAATCCTAGCTGCCTACTCTGAATTGTGCTATCTTCTCTTTAGAAGATTTACTTACTCTCATTTTTTTTATAGGGTTTGATGAAAGTAAAGTTTTTAATATCAAAAGTTTAAAACCTATACTATCTAAGTACAAGACATCCATGAGCTCGATAAAGACAAAACACAAATTTTATTTTGTTAAAGATTTACAGTTATCCAAACAAAAGTAAAAATAGAGATTAAACAGATACAAATCAAAATAGAAATTAAAAGTGCAAGCAGTTAAAATAAAAAACAAACGTAGATAAATTATCCAACAGATGTTCTAGTAGTCATAAAATGAAACTAAATTAACCAAAGAGAAAAATAAAAAGCAATTGTTTCAAATAGAAAATTTAACCCTTTTTGAGCTTTTATCCTTCCCTCAACACTTGTATTTAGCACGGTCTTCTGCGCGTCTAGTGAATAACATGCGGGCGGGGGTTCTCGTATTGTACTCTAATCATAGTCTCCATCTATTAGTGCACTATATAAATTAAAAAGACGTGCGAAAGTAGTCTTTTTCTAATTTTTAGGTGCTATATAAATTTAAAAATAATCTGTCTAACTATTTGAGAAGCTAGTGAGATTTATCTGCAAGTCGATCACGCATCTAATGGATAAATGGAAGAGGATAGTCGTTTTTTTTGTGTGGTTATATTGAGTCTTTGGTAATCAATACATACTCTTCATATACTTAGACTAAAGATATTCATAAATTGAACTGAAACTACATCAAACTATTTTAAATAGTTTAAAAATTGAATTAAATTACTTTTTCACATAGAAGCTGATATTAAACCATATAATGCACTAGTTTAAATTAGTTTATATAACATATAATAAATTAATTTTAACTTCTTCTTTTTTTTATCTTTCTCTTTTTAAAATTTTTTTATTTAAATTAATTAAATATATTATTTATCAAAATCCATAAAACACATGCAAAATATTTACTGATATAGACGACTTTATACATCTCTAGTACAGTGACTCAAGGCACATTAATACATATATCTCATGTGCTTAGTCTCCTAGATACGATTCAACCAAAAATTAAACGTATTAAGATATGGCAAAACTGCAAAATTACGCATAAACTTAGTATCTAAGATATGGCCATAATGAATTTTATGTCGCTATATCCGAAATATGTGTATTATTGTAACGATTTAACTATAATATTTCGTATTCATATTATTAATCAAATATAAAATTAATAATTTAATGTTTTTAAATTAAACAAATTAACTATTTAAAATTTTTTTAAATTAAAAAATGATATGTGCAAAACCTCTTGATACGTCGATATAATAGTATTCGTAAGTATAAAAAATTTAATTCTAAGATAAAAAAAAGTATATATGGTATAATTTGTTATGATTTAAATAGTATTTATTTAATTTTTATTTAAGTTAAATTACACAGTTGGTACTTACACTTTTAATAAAATTGTAAATTGATCTCTATATTTTAAAAGTTTGTAATTGGGTCCCTAAAGAGAATTAAAATTTGCAATTCAATTTCCGCCGGTCAAAAAAGTGTTGATTTAACATAATATTCTCAAAATATGCTGAGAATATTCTGTTAAAAACTTAAAATAAAGAATACGCTAAGAATATTCTGTTAAATCAACCATTTTTCAATGATAGGAACTAAATTGTAAATTTTAATTCTCTTTAGGGATCCAATTACAAACTTTTAAAGTATAGGGACTAATTTACAATTTCACTGAAAGTGTAGGGACCAACGGTATAATTTAACCTTTTATTTATCAATTTAATTAAATTTTACTTAAAGATATCAATTTAAATTTATTTTTGAATCCGATCTAATTTTACGCTATCAACCATAAAAAAATGCTTAATTTTGATACTATTAAGTGAAATTAGATATCAATTTTATTTCATTTAATATCAAACTGAACGATAAAAACTTATTTTTAATTTTTTATAAAAACTATAATTTCATTATTAGTTTTTTACCTAAAAAATTTGTTTATTTAAAGCAATTTTAGTTTAGTTTGGTTAAACTGATTTTTTTCTAACACCCCTAATTAGTCTAACTCTAGTTGCAACTACCTATTTAAGCTCCCACTTTGATCCTTCTATGAGATTGGCAAGTTACACTGATTTGTCCCTAGTTTTTCAATTGTCATCATAATTTAGTCATTCAGATTTAAAAAAGTGCATCAATATAATCTCTCGTGTATTTTCCGTCGCTGGAACTCAACAGTGTTAGTGGCATAGTTCAAATCTTGTCATGCTATACATATTAAAACGACGTGGTATGCATTTTGACGCTAAAGAAGGCACTAAATAATGTCGTTTGAGGGTTTGAACAATACTAAAACGTTATACCCCTCTCTTTTAATATTGTTCAAACCCTGAAACGACATCATTTAGTGCTCTTTTAGCGTCAAAACGTGTACAACGTCATTTTAATATATTTAACGTGACAAGAATTGAGTTATCTCACTGACGACATTGAAGAAAGACTATATTAGTGTACTTTTTAAATTTAGAGGACCAAATTGTAATAATTAAAAAATCAAGAACCAAATCAATGCAACTATATTAGCTCATTACGCTCAATCCTCCTCATCATTTGAATATCAAAGAGGTGGAGGCTTTCGAAGAGGCCGTGGTGGCCGTAGTAATCGTGGAGGACGTTTTGGATACACCCAAAATCGTCCTCAATGCCAATTATGTGGAAGGCAAGGACATGTTGTGTGGAACTGCTTCCATCGTTTTGATACTGCTTTTCAACCTAATTCCACAATCAACTCTACTCCAATGCAAATTCCATATAGTAATACACAACCACCCCCTCCATCTTCCAATTTTCATCAACCTAGGGCATATCTTACCCATTCCTCTTCAGTAAGTGAAGCTTCTTGGCTACCAGACACAGGAGCAAGTCATCATGTCACTTCAGATTTAGAAAATCTCCTCACAGCATCACCAAATCCTTCAGATAATGATCAGCTCTTTGTAGGTAACGGGTCAGGTATTCCAATTACTCATTGTGGTTCTTCAATTCTTTTTTATTCCTCCTCAAATATTGCTTTTCGTTTAACGAACTTACTTCTTGTACCACAAATTACTCAAAATCTATTGAGTGTTTCTAAATTCGCAGCTGATAACCATGTATACTTTGAATTTTGGCCTGATTATTGTGCTATTCATGATCAGGATACCAGAGAACTTCTCCTACAAGGCATGTCTAGAAATGGCACTTACTCTTTTGATAACTTTCGAGTACCGAAAAATTTGTCTAATACCTCATTACAGATCCCTGATAACCTGTCTAGTTCTAGATCTTAGTATTCTAGTGCTTATACTACTACTCAGCTAGCTAATCAGTCTTTAGATTCTAGTGCATATCTTATTTCCAAATGTAATCAGAATAACACTGTGGATTGATGGGATAATTTTGGTGGAAAAATGAATTTCTCCCAAACAACACCAATCTAACCGGCAAGTGCACCGGGTCGCATCAAGTAATAAAAACTCACGGGAGTGAGGTCGATCCCACAGGGATTGAAGGATTGAGCAATTTTAGTTTAGTGGTTGATTTAGTCAAGCGAATCAAGATTTGGTTGATTGATTAGTGATTTGCAGAATTTAAATTGCATTGAAACTAAGGAGAATAAGAAATAAATTGCTGAATCTTAAAGAACAAGAAATTAAATGGCAGAAACTTAAATTGCAAGAAATGTAAATTGCAAGATCTTAAAGTGCTGGAAATGTAAATGGCTTGAATTGTAAAAGGGATAGGGACTTGGATTTGCAGAAATTAAACAAAGAGAGATTAAATTTCATCAAACAGAAGAGTAAATGGGAATTGGGGTTGAATCAGATTCAAACAGAAAAATAAAATGAATGATTAATGCAAGAAACAGAGAATTGAAATGGTAAAATGAGATCTCAGGACCCAGAGACTAGAAAACCAAGTCTAGATCTCAATGCCTTCCTAGATCCAACAAGAACAATAGCGAGGGAATTGTAAATTGCAAAGAAAAGTAGATGAAGAACAATTAACAGGAAGCTAAATTCAATTGAGCAGTAAAGAAAAAGAGAGATCCAAGGATGAGATTGAAACAGAATTCCTTCAATTCTCCAACCCAAGACCCAAGACAATTGTAATTGAATTTGAAAGTAATAAAACTAAGAGGAAGAGAATGGAATTCTCCTTCCCCCAAACTAAGAAACTAAATATCACCCAGTAACTAAAACTCTCTGAAAATTTCAAAGGAAAACTCCAAAAAGGGAACTCCCCACTAACTTGAATTCTAGCCTATTTATACACTTTCTTCAGTTGATCTTCAAGCCTTGAGTTGGGCCTTTGCTCTTAGTGAAATTGGGTTGAAAGAGGCCTTGGTTAATTGCTCTTGAAGTTTGGAGAGAAACCCAAGTGAACCATGTGAACCGGATTTGAGTTTTGCAAAGTTGGATTCAAAGTTTGAGTTGAAGTTAGGGGGCTAACTTTGAGGCCAACTTTTCATATCAGCAAACCCATTTTTCTGATGCCAAAGTTGGTGCCAAAGTTAGGGGGCTAACTTCAGCGCCAACTTTGGCCCTTCCTTGTGCATATATGGCGCCAACGTTAGCCTCCAAGTTTGGGGGCTAACGTTGGCGCAAACTTTGGCCACCCTGGAGCATAATTTCTCATGCCAACGTTAGCCTCCAAGTTAGGGGGCTAAC
>NC_029773.3:60438449-60439633 GCF_000817695.3 Arachis duranensis
CTAATATGCACCAATTATGGCATCAAACCTCATGAAATTGCATTAATTTATCTATGGTTGATTCAATCAAAGGAAGCATGAAAATTTACCTAAATTGGCTTGCTTGTAGCTCAAGAAAGTGCATAATTCAAGTGAAAACAAAAGAAAAAAGCTAGTAAAACTAGGCTAAGATGACTTGTCATCACAACACCAAACTTAAAGCTTGCTTGTCCTCAAGCAAGAAATGAATTATGCTCAGAGATTCTTTCAATTAAGATGGATTGAGGAACACTTGTAAAGTGCAGTGAGTGAAGTGATCAAGTAACAGTGGGATGAACTCTAAATCATATGCTCATGCAAGGGCTTCAGTGCTCACTAGTCTTCACATATTGGGAGTCGTAGGTCTTAGGATATTCATCCAAATGGTATCATGGAGATCTCTTTATATGTAATCACCTTGAAGCAGCTTATAATTTCTTTGCTTTGGCCTCGACTTTAAGTATCATGTCTCAAAGCGGCTTTTTAAATAAGCTTTCAATCAATACTCCTAAACCAGTTGGTTTTAAGGTATTAGGTGTTAAAGCACCCCTCAGGATTTACTTGCTCAAGCCTCTTTCCTTGACACACTTCAACCACAAGCATTTACTAGGATATTAACTCTTTTGAGTTTTTGTTTCTTTCTTTCTTTTTCTGCCTAGTAATTGATGCTCAGAGCCTTGGGCCATGTTTTTTTTTTTTGCATTTTCTTTTCTTTCTTTTGTTTTGTTTGCTACTTCTTGGATCAATAGATTTTTGAGAATCTCTACAATACTTCTTTGAACTTCATATCCTGCCTATGAGCTCCCATGCAAGTTTTCACAAGCATGCAACCTCAATACATGATCCTACAACTAGAACCACCACTTCTCCTAATCTTTTGCTTGCCTCAGAAATTGATTTATTCCTCAATCCTTCTTTTCAAAGAACTTTCATGTGATGTATTCTTGCAAATTGAGTGCAAACATGTTTTGAAGATAAGAATGTTGTGAATGATCAGCCATCTTTCTTATTGAATTATAAAGGAAGATTATGCTATGCAGGCAAAAAAAGAAAAACTATATGATGCAGACAAACAGGGCAAATAAGGATACAATCCAACTTTCAATCACAGCAACATTTGATGTAAAATATCACTTAACAATACAACCTGTTGGAGTTCACTTGCT
>NC_029773.3:60439832-60560792 GCF_000817695.3 Arachis duranensis
TGTGGGCTTTTTGAACTTACTTTGGTTTGAGAACACCAAACTTAGTACCTTGCCCAAGGTTTTCATTAGCTATGTGTGAATTTCTTTTTCTTGTTTTTCTCAAAAGTCATCAGGTTGAAAACTAGAAAACACCACAATAGTTAATTAATTCATCCAGTATGCTTGAAGCCCATGTTAAGCATAAGGTGAGAATGTGTGTTATAATGGGATTTTGGTGGAACACCAAACTTAGAATTTTTCATTCTCCCTTAGATTGTTTATGTGTGCAACACCAAACTTAGCTTCTTGCAATCTAGATAAAGCTAGTTAACCCTTTTATTGAAATAGATATGAAAAGAGAACTACCTCAGGTTGGGTTGCCTCCCAACAAGCGCTCTTTTATTGTCACTAGCTTGACATCCTCAGTGCTCAAGGAAATTGAGGCTTTGCCTTTTTCTTACTGGTTTCTGTGAGGTCTTTGGCTAATTGTCCTATTTGCTTCTCAATTCTCCCGAGTGAGTCATTATAATGTTTGTTCATCATTGCTTGCTGTTTCATCATTCCTTCTACTACGATCTCTAGAGTGGTGATCCTTTGAGAATCTTGTGAGATTGGTTGGTTGTGGGGTGTTAGGGGTTGGAAGGATAGGTGATGTGGTGGTATGCTGTGATTGTTGTTGGTATGGTGAATTTTTTGCAGGTTTGGGCAATTGGGGTTGAAGTCCCTTTGTTCCTGATATTGAGATTCCTTCATTCCTAGATAAGAATGTGGCTTCCATGGTGGAAATTGTGCCTTCACTGTGGTAGAATGGAGAAAGTCAATTTGTCTAGCTATTGACCCCAATTGTTGCTGAGTTTGCTGATGCAGCTGTTTGCTTTGATTCATGACTGCCTTCATTCCTCCAAGATTCTTTATCTCCTCATCTGAAGTTGCATTCTGTGGAGTCTCAAATGAGTGTTGGTTATTGGCTCTCTTGTTATTGAGCTCTGTAGTTCCTTGGCCAGCTGCTGTTGCTTTGAAAAGGTTATCTAAGACGTAATCCACTGCTTTCCTTGTTTCTGGGGTTAATCCTTCATAGAACGCTCGGAAACCCTCTTTGTCATTTGCTTTCTTGTATCTTTCCCATGGTTTGAACAATGATTCTTCCTCTCCTTGTATGAATGGCTGAATTCTCTCTTTCATCTTGATGTTTTGTTGGGATGAGGAGAATTTGGCCAGAAATTTGGTAACCAAATCGTCCCAACTAGTAATACTTCCTTGGGGAAAGGTTTCGAACCATTGTGCAGCTTCATTCTTTAGTGAGAAGGGAAATAGCAAAAGCTTAAAGGTTTCATGATTTACACCATTGGGGTTGACAGCACCACAAGTCCTTAGGAAAATGGATATATGCTGTTCAGGATCTTCCACTGGATTTTCGCTGTAAGAACAATTTTTCTTGATTGATGCAATGAGTTGCGGATTCATGTTGTGGTATTCTTCTTTCTCAGAAACTCCTTCTTCAATGATATCTTTCCCTTTTGCTGCTCTACTTTCCTGTGACATATAAATCAAATATAAGGAATACACAGTGGTATTTTTGGAAAATAGAGTGTAGTTATTTGTGACAAAACTTCAAATAGTTAGCGTGTTAACAGAGGCAAAACTTCAAACAGTTAGTGTGTTAGTCAAAAATTAAGAAAAAAGTGCTTGATCTAAATTACCACCTCACTTAATCATTGTCAATCTAATCAATCCCCGGCAACGGCGCTAAAAACTTGATGGGATAATTTTGGTGGAAAAATGAATTTCTCCCAAACAACACCAATCTAACCAGCAAGTGCACCGGGTCGCATCAAGTAATAAAAACTCACGGGAGTGAGGTCGATCCCACAGGGATTGAAGGATTGAGCAATTTTAGTTTAGTGGTTGATTTAGTCAAGCAAATCAAGATTTGGTTGATTGATTGGTGATTTGTTGGTTGATTGATTAGTGATTTGCAGAATTTAAATTGCATTGAAACTAAGGAGAATAAGAAATAAATTGCTGAATCTTAAAGAACAAGAAATTAAATGGCAGAAAATTAAATTGCAAGAAATGTAAATTGCAAGATCTTAAAGTGCTGGAAATGTAAATGGCTTGAATTGTAAAAGGGATAGGGACTTGGATTTGCAGAAATTAAACAAAGAGAGATTAAATTTCATCAAACAGAAGAGTAAATGGGAATTGGGGTTGAATCAGATTCAAACAGAAAAATAAAATGAACGATTAAAGCAAGAAACAGAGAATTGAAATGGTAAAATGAGATCTCAGGACCCAGAGACTAGAAAACCAAGTCTAGATCTCAATGCCTTCCTAGATCCAACAAGAACAATAGCAAGGGAATTGTAAATTGCAAAGAAAAGTAGATGAAGAACAATTAACAGGAAGCTAAATTCAATTGAGCAGTAAAGAAAAAGAGAGATCCAAGGATGAGATTGAAACAGAATTCCTTCAATTCTCCAACCCAAGACCCAAGACAATTGTAATTGAATTTGAAAGTAATAAAACTAAGAGGAAGAGAATGGAATTCTCCTTCCCCCAAACTAAGAAACTAAATATCACCCAGTAACTAAAACTCTCTGAAAATTTCAAAGGAAAACTCCAAAAAGAAGTTAGGGGGCTAACGTTGGCGCAAACGTTGGCTAGCCCTGGGTGAATTTTTCAATTCTCATGTTAGCCTTCAAGTTAGGGGGCTAACTTTGAGGCTAACTTTGCACCAAAAGTTTGTGCCAAAGTTTGAGGGCTAACTTCAACTCCAACTTTATGTTTCTTGGTTCAATTTCACTTGTTTCATTGTCTCCTCTTTGCTTCTAGCCATTCCTTCTTACTTCCACTTTTCTCCAAGCTTTCTTCACCTATCATAAATCAACCAAACACATCAAAGCTATGCTCAAAATCATGAGATGTTCATTCTATCCTAATATGCACCAATTATGGCATCAAACCTCATGAAATTGCCTTAATTTATCTATGGTTGATTCAATCAAAGGAAGCATGAAAATCTACCTAAATTGGCTTGCTTGTAGCTCAAGAAAGTGCATAATTCAAGTGAAAACAAAAGAAAAAAGCTAGTAAAACTAGGCTAAGATGACTTGTCATCATGGATTTATGGCATAAACGATTGGGCCATAGTTCTCTTAAAATTGTAATGGATGTTATGAATAAAATTTCTTTGCATTTTAGTTCTCATTCTACTGCTAATCATATATGTGAAATCTGTCCTTTAGCTAAGATGCATAGGTTACATTTTTCTTTAAATGATACTGTGTATATGACACCTTTAGAACTTGTTTTTGTGGATATCTGGGGGCCTGCTCCTATAATATCAAGAAGTGGATTTAGATATTATATTTCTTTTGTTGATGCACATTCTAAATATACATGCATTTTCTTACTCACAAATAAGTCTCAGTCTTTAGTAGCTTTTCAGAATTATAAAGCATTTATAGAAAATCAAACTGGTCAGAAAATAAAGGCTTTACAAACGAATTTGGGAATGGAATTTATGTCACATGCTTTCACTGATTTTCTTGCAACTGAAGGTATACATCATAGAAAATCATGCCCCTATACTCATCATCAACAAGGAAGTGTTGAGAGGAAGCATAGGCATATTACAAAAGTGGGTCTCTCCCTCTTAGCTACAGCTTCTTTGCCTATGCAATTTTGGGAAGATGCCTTTTTAAGTTCTGTTTATATTATTAATCGACTCCCTACCCCAGTTCTTGATAACAAAAGTCCTTTTGAGGTTCTTTTTAAGCATCAACCAGATTATACTTTCTTTAAAATTTTTGGATGTATGTGTTTTCCTTTCTTAAGGCCTTATAGTAAAACTAAATTTAATTACAAATCTGAACCATGTTTATTTTTAGGATATGACTCAAATTTTAAAGGCTATAAGTGTATGGCACAAAATGGTAAAATTTATATGGCTCGACATGTGTTGTTTCATGAGTATACTTTTCCATATCAAAAATTGTTTTCTAACACCTTGGGCAGAGATGATTCTTCCAAGAATAATCCAGAGTGTGGTAGCCAGCTTAAGGCCCCTGCATTTACCATCATTGATTCAACTCCACCATCAATGTCCTCATCTAATCAAGCTACAAAGTCTTTGAGTATACATTCAGATACTGGATTACAAATTACAAGTGAACCATTGCACGATACACCATCTCCTTCTCATTCAGGCTTGGTCACTCCTGACACTACTTCTAGTCATGAGAATGAGGAGATCAGAATTTCAGAATGTCACCCACCTTCAGCATCTCCTACCAATTCTTCTCCGGACAGGATTCCTATTAGTGAAACTAGCCTTCCTTCCATTTCTTCAACAAATGCTCATTCGATGACAACAAGATCAAAATTTGGAGTGTTCAAACCAAAAGCCTTAACTGTTCAACAAACTGATCTACTATACAATACTCCAACGACTATAGCTGAAGCGTTACAATGTTCTCACTGGAGAGAGGCAATGGATAAAAAGTTTGCTGCTCTTCAGAAGTGCAAAACATGGGAATTAACAGAACCACCAACTAATACCACAATTATTGGAAGTAAGTGGGTGTTTGCTATCAAGAAAAATGCTAAATGTGATATTCTGAGGTATAAGGCAAGACTTGTTGGACAGGGTTTTCATCAAGTGGAAGGTATAGACTATGATCAAATTTATAGTCCAGTGGTAAGGCCTTCCACCATTAGAGTTATCTTAACTATTGCTGTTTCATTAAATTGGCCATTGAGACAGTTTGATTTTGATAATGTCTTTCTCAATGGCACCTTAAATGAGACTGTATACATGATGCAACCTCCAGGATACTCTACAAAGGGTGAACAACTAGTGTGCAAGCTAAACAAGACCATTTATGGTCTAAAACAAGCACCGAGGGCCTGGTATAAAACATTATCTACTACTCTTCAATAGTTTGGATTTAAAGAAACCAAATCTGATGTGTCTTTGTTTGTTAGATTTTTTGATTCTAATGTGATTTACTTGTTAGTTTATGTAGATGATATAATTGTTACCGGTAATAATGTTGCAAAATTAGATAAATTAATTTACCAATTGAACAATATTTTTCCGTTAAAGGATATGGGGAAGTTTAGTTATTTTTTAGGCTTGGAAGCTTCATATTTGTCTATAGGTAGTGTTCACATTTCACAAACCAAATATGCATCTGAATTACTTAAGAGAGCTGGAATGGAGACTGCGAATTCGATGCCTACTCCAATGATGTCCAACACAAAGCTTTCAGCTCATTACTCGGAACCTTTTCATGATCCCAAACTGTACAGATCAATAGTTGGTGCACTTCAATATCTCACAATGACAAGACCAGATATTGCCTTTGCTGTTAACAGAGTATCTCAGTTTATGCATCAACCAACATTGCTGCATTGGAAGAGTGTAAAAAGAATTCTGAGATATGTGAAAGGTACAGTAGATCATGGATTATTATTTTCTAAATCTACTGATTTTAGGTTGTTGGCTTTTTCAGATGCTGATTGGGGTGGAGATCTAGATGATAGAAAATCAATCACTGGATTTTGTGTTTATCTTGGATGCAATCTGATCTCATGGAAGAGTAACAAGCAGACAAAGGTGAGCAGGAGCAGTACTGAAGCAGAATATAGGACAATGTGTGCTGCACAAACTGAGCTAATGTCCATACAGCAGCTTTTGGGAGAGCTTCGAATCCCACAACCTATGTCACCAACCATCTTTTGTGACAATCAGAGTGCCTGTTTATTGGCTGTAAATCCAGTTTTGCATAGTAGATGTAAACACCTTGAGCTGGATTTGCATTTTTTAAGGGATTTAGTAAATCAAAAATCTCTTTATGTTGTTAATATACCTTCTCAAGATCAGGTGGCTGATTCTTTAACTAAACCATTGTCCCTAAGTTTGTTTCAGAAATACAGGTTCAAACTGCGACTTCGAGACAAATTGTGTCTCAGTTTGAGGGGGGGTATTGAGAGAACGGTTTAGGAGAAAGTAAAAGAGTTATAAATAGGTGTAAGGAATGGAGATTTGGGTTCTGATCAAAAGTGCTTTTCAATAGAATTCATTGTTTCATTTTTTCTCAAGAAACCTTTTCTATTCTAGAATTCTCTTCTTCTCAATTTCTTTCTGTTTGGGTTCACTGCAGAGTAGTTTTCTAGGATTTTCAATTCCTCTTTCATTGCTAATCCTAGCGGGACCAAAGTGGGACTTAACTCTATAACTACCTCTCATCATTCTCTTTCTTCACTACTGTAATCGCAACTTTCTTGAACACCGTATATACTCGATTCACCCATTCACTATGGGAAACTAGATAAATGATGTCCGACTCTAGTGGCCTGATCACCACCTTCTTGACCACTTCAAAAAGATTGAGTTTCCATTGGGGTTGCTATGTAAGTATAACACCTTCTTCTAAGAAAATCCTATGCACACATCCCTGCGAGCATATACCCATAATATCGGTCATTGTGTATAGATAATTGTATGATTTGTTTTTGTATGATTTTTTTAGGTAGTCTTATGTTCTGTTGTGTGAGTGGGCTTGAAAAAGAATAATAATTTGTCTTGTTTACCTCCTACACAAATGTTGTGTGCTCATGGATGTCCAAGGCATAACTCATCATATAGGGATTCTCTTTTTCCTTGTACATACTTTAACAATGAAATTTGCTTCAAGTCACACAGTTGTGCTTTGTGGTGATATTTTGGTGGCTTCCACATTGGTATGATCAACATCATCAACCCATTTTATGGACTGGTATCAAAGTGAATATTATTTTGATATAACAAAAGTTAGAACTACTTTGTTACTTCACCTAGCACAATAGAACATGGCATTGTATGGAGAAATTCTCATATATTCTTAGAGTATATACACTCACTTTATAAGATTATTGGATTCAATTGAAGATATATACGATGTATATTTATATTGGGTCTAGATCTCAGGATGATGAGACCGACCTGAAGAGAAGAACTAAGCTGAGCAATATTTTATTCTTCAATGCAATTAAGATTTACACCGAAATCATTGAAACTTTGTAGTATTATAGCATTTTTTATAATATTATATGTGAGTTAAATATTAAAGTAGTCTCTGAACTTGTATTCGAGTGTCAAAGTGATCCCTAAAATTAATAATTACTCAAATTCGTCCCCGAAATTTTTCTCCGAGACTCATAGTAGTCCCTAAAATAATTTCCGTCCATCCTTACCATCAAAAGGATTGAAACAACGTCGTTTTGTATTTATACAAAAAAAAAATCCTAATTCCCAACACGACATTATTTGTATTTATAAAAAAATATAATCCCCAATTATCTTAACCAATTCTCTTCTTCAACGTCATAGTAGTAGCAACAACAACATCATCATTGCAAATAATAGTTAAACTATCAAACTCATATTAGTTTATGTAAACGTTCAATGATCATGCCCAAGCCAATAATTTGATTTAAATAACAAAAACATTTATAAATCATAGCAGCGGCAACAATAACATGCAAGAACATCACATCAATCAACAACAAAAATTAAAACATAAGCAGCAAAAAAAAAGAATAAATGAAAGAGAAGAAGAGGCGGAGCAGACCGGCAGAGAAGAAGGAAGAAGCAGGCCGCTGAAGCACATGCACGAGAAGAGGCGCCACGGTGGCTCAAAAATAAATTGACGAGAAGGGGCGACAGCGACAAAAGAGGCAACGCCTGCAGGAGGTCTGCCTTCTATAATTCTTTCCATCTTCCATTATCTCTCTCTGTGAATTAACAAATTATTATGATGTTTATTTTGATTTGCTTAAACAATTACAAAATACTATTTTTTATTGACAGTGATTACGAAAAGGGAAAGAAAAACTGGGGATGGATTGAGAAAGAAAAAGAAAAGCGTGAAAGTAAAAGAGAGAGGAGAACTGGGGAAGGTGCAAGGGACTGTGGAAGAAAAAGGGAAAGAAAAACTGGGAGTGGAGAAGAGGAAGGAGAAGGAGAGCGTGGAAGAAAAAGAAAAAGAGGAACTAAGAAAGGGTTGGTGAAAGGGAAAGGAAGTGTGAAAGAAAAAGGAAAAAGGAGATTAGGAAGAGGGTGAGGTGGGTGGGGTTTTTATTTTTAATAACTATAAAACGTGGGGTGGCTAATTTTTTTCGTTATGAGGATTACATGTGAATTACGTTGAGTTATGGAGTTTTGGGGATATACACTGTTGTGACGGCATTGCTTTTTTGAGTTAAGAAAGGAGAAATTGGGCCGTCTGATTTTTTGCATAGAGAAAGAGGGACACAAATCGGACGGTCCGATTTGTGTGAAGCAAATTTTGTGGGGGACACTAATTGGACCCAAAAATTTTTGAACCAAGAAAATCGTTTAATTCGAGAGAACACTAATCGGACGATCCGATTTGTGTTCTATAAAAAATTTGAAATGACAGCAGGCGGTCGGACTGTCTGATTTATTTGTTTATATTTATAAACCAAAATTGCCAGGGCTCCCAACTTCTTCTTTTTCATCGTCTGTTTCAAATCTCAAAAAGTCATCTTCTTCCTCTCCTATCGTTCTTCTTCTCCATTCTTTCAAAAAAAATAATAGTGAAATTGAAAGTATTTTATATATGTATATTATCATAGATGATAGAGTTATGTTAAAAATATATTATTATGAACAGATTTTATTATAAACATACGAAAGAGTTCAATTTCTATGTGAGAATTTATTAGATGTTGTTATTTCATTTACATTGTTATTTGAGGAATTAAAAGGTGTGATTTGTGAAAAGATAGATTCTCAAGTATCTAGGAGAGTATCGGGTATTTTGTACAGATATCTTTTATTTGTGTTTTGTGGGTTCGTTCAATTTCAAACTAAATATGTGACGAATGAAGCTAGCATGCATGAAATATTTTCAATGTATATTAAAAAGCGCCACCTTATGGTGTGTATCGAGTTATATATTGAGTTCGAACAATCTGAAGCGGCCCAAAATATTGAACTGAAAGAATATAATAGTGATAACGAGGAGGAATTTAAAAGTAACTATGAGATCGTTAGTTCAGGTGAAGACGAAGATGAAGCTGATAGCACCATGAATGCAGATGTGGCAGAGATTGTATATGCACTAGCAAACTAATATCTGCTTTAGGAACTTTCTTTCATGCGATTGTTGGATTTGGAGGCTATGCATGTATCGAAATTTTTTCGATATATGAATGCAGGTATATAAAGAAAAGCAGCTGTATGATAATTTAAAGTAGTAGATCAAGTAAGTCATATGAGTAACATATGTGATCTATGGATTATAATTTGTTAAATAGCATTTGATTACTTTATTTGTTAATAGTTTTTAATTATGGATTATATTTAATAGTTCTTTATTCAGATAATTTTAAAAAAGAGTAAACTATAAAAATAAAGATATAAATTTAAAAAATTTGAAATGACAATTATATCCTTGTAAATTAATTTTAAAATTTAAAATATCCTTTAGAATTAAAGCAGTTTATATTAAATTAGCAATATGATGTATTTTTTAAAGGAGTAAATTACATGTTTTGTTAATTTTAAAAAAGATAAAATTGTTCTTCGAGAATTAGAGTTGTTAGATTATTTAAAAAATTCAAAATCTATATTTGAAGTTGAAAGATACAATTACCCCCTTTAGAGATTAATTTTAAAATTCTAAAATCTATTTAAAAGTTAATTAAAAAGATAAAAATATTCGATTAGTATTACTGTTTTTAAAATTTTAAAATTGAAATATATAATTTTGCACTAATTATAAAAAGACTAAAATATCTTGTTTGAATTAACGTTGTTTGATAGAATTAGAACGTTGAAATTTAAATTTAACTTTAGGATTAACCATAAAAAATGCTCCCAAATTATTTAGACATTGATAAAAATATATTCGAATTTTATTATCGTCAAAAATACTTTTAAATAATTTAAAAACACAACAAAAATATCCAACAGTAAATATACATTTTCAAAAAATATTTTAGAAATTGAATTTTGATATATTTTTTTGCAAGCATGATTATAAAAATAAGATATTATTATACTTAAAATTTACTAATTCTTCGTCAATTATATATTTTTTCTATAATTTTTTTGTTAGTAACCAATAATATTTTTAAAAAAATCACAAAACAATACATACTTAGCAAAATATCACCAAATTTTAAGAATAATAATATCTCATTTTTCTAATCATATTCGTAAAAAATCGCATCAAAATTTAACTTCTAATGTATTTTTTGAGAAATACATATTTAATGTTAATTTTTTTGCAAGATTATCTAACATTAAATATGTATTTTTCAAAAAATATATTAGAGATTGAAATTTGATACAATTTTTGCAAGTATAATTAAAAAATGAGATATTATTATCCTTAAAATTTGATGATTCTTCGTTTAGTATATATTTTTTGTGATTTTTTTAATTACAAAAAGATATATACTTAAAAAAATTATCAAATTTTAAGAATAATAATATCTCATTTTTTTAATTATTCTTGCAAAATATCACATCAAAATTCAATATCTAGGGCATTTTTTAAAAATATATTTACTGTTGAATATTTTTGTCACATTTTAAAATTATTTAAAGATATTTTTGTCAATAGTAAAACTCGAGTGTATTTTTGTCAGCGTTTGAATAATTTAAAAGTATTTTTTATGGTTAACCCCTTAACTTTAAAAAAGTTACATATACTTTTAGATAATTTTAAAATGATAAAAATATTCCTTATACAATTAAGATTGTTTTATTGAATTAGAAAGGAGACATTTAAATTTAGTTTTAATAGATCCACGAATAATATTTAGCATTAATTTCAAATAGTAAGAGCTCTTTTAGATTAGGTTGTTTAAATAAATTAGTTATAGAAAACAAAATTTTAATCTTAATTTAAAATACTTAAATATTGTATTAGTTATTTTTAAAAAGACAAAAATATATTTTATTAAGACGAATGATAAATTTATAAGTTTGAACAACTAATTCAACAACGAATTATATAATAGTTAGTTGTAATGTTGTGTCTAAAAATGGCAAATTAAACCCTAAACATAATAGTTCTTTTAAGTTCATATAAGTTTCATCTCGAACTATATGTTAAGTAAAAATGATTCAATTTATCGCCAGATCTAATCTAAATTATTATATCTTTACTAATTTTATTATTGTATAATGCTATTAGTGTTTTATTATGAACTATAGTTCATATGATCAACTCTCATAATTGCTTCGAATAAACGCTCAATTAAGTATTAGTCTATCATAATGTATATATACTATTGACATCTATAATAAAAAAAACTAAGTGCGTAGTGTAAAAAATATATTTTAACTTATTATACCATTGATTTTGTAATCAATTAGATATTTTTTAAGTAAAAATGAGTGATATTTTAAATAAAATATTAGCGATCGATTTAGCAATCAAGACGAAATAATAAACTTTTTGGATGATTAGAAAAGTTTTAGTAGATAAATAAATCACTCATTTTATCCATTTTACTTTAATTTATATCATTCCTTTTCATAGCTATTTAGCGAATGATACAATACTATCTTAGTGATTATTCACTTCATGTTATTAAAAAAATTAATCGAGAGTAATAATATTAAAATTTTATAAAAAAAAGGATAGAGCAAACAAATTACTATACATTTAATTATTTAAAAACTAACATGTCTTTTTTAAAATAAAATAAAAAAATTATTATTTATAACAAATTTTTTTAACTTTATTTTGTAGGATCCACTTTTTTTTAGCTTTATAAAGTTTGCCTAAAGATCGGCGAATTTTTGTAGTGCATACAAAATTTGCCTGAATTGACAAACTTGGCTACTTACATAAAGTTTGTCTACGAATTTGGCGAACTTGCTCTCATTATAATAAAATTTTGATCGTATTGGTATATTATTATTTTGTCAGTTCCTATAATTTTATTGAATTTTTAATTAGATTTCTATACCTTTTTTTTTCAATTGAATCCCATACCATATTAGATTTTGTAATTAAGTCCATGCAGTGATAAAAATATTAGAATTAACAGAATATTATGTTAAACAAAACAAATATACCTAACACTTGAATAAATATTCTATTTTGTTTAACAGAATATTTAGTTGATTCCAATATTTTTGTGATGGCAGGGACTTAGTTACAAAATTTGATATGGTATAGAAACTCAATTGAAAAGAAAAAAAATATAAAGACCTAATTAAATTCGATAAAACTATAAAGACCAACTGTAAGAACTAGAACTTTTGAAAAGTCTTTTTATGATCAAGTCTCAAATCATATAGTTATTTATAGCCTTAATTTCAGAAATTATTTTATTAAAGATAATTAAGGCAAGTTTTGATTTATTGGATTTGAGATAAGTTATGATTATTATCCAATTTTATAATTATTGGATTATTTTCTATATTTGAATTATAAAGTTGATAGTTTTGAAATAATAAAGATTTTATATGCTTTGGATTAAATGAGTAATATTTTAAATATTAATACTGCTGCTTTGGAAAACAAAAGATTTAACTATATTATTTCTAATTTTTGGGTTTGAACATTTTATTAAAAATAATTTGATGAGTAACTAGTACTTTCTATATACCATTAGGGTTGGATTTAACTTTGATTTTCATTATTATATTATTCCCAAATTTTATTGAAAATTACCCAAATGTCTCTAACCCTAATTTTTGAAAAAATGAAATCCTAACCAGTAACCCGATACCCGATCCGTTTCCCTCTTCACCCACACCCAGCAGTAGCAACGCACCTCTTTCCCCTTTCTCCCTTCACGCACAGCAGCAGTGGAAAAGGAACCAAGCAGCAGCCTCCATTCCTCCTCTTCAACGCTGCGCAGCCCCAACCCCCTTCTTCACTGTCTTGCTGCGCAGCCATCACACATATACGGTTTCCTTCCTCCCATGAAAGAAACCGAAACAGAAGCAGAGAGGGAGAAGGAGATCCGGAAGGGAGGAAGAGCACCGGGGGAAGCAGCAGCTCGCCGACCAGACGCGTTCTGCCACCACGTCCAGCTCCTCGCCGTCGCGCTACCGATTTGCGGCCGATTCCGTCATCCACGCCATTGTCCTTACTGCGAGACCAGCACCACGCCTCGCCGTCGAGCCAAGACTGGAAAGGAGAAGACACCACCGCGCACACTCGCCGCCATCGCTGAAGGTCTGGGAGTCGCCGTCGATTGCCTTTGAGCTGCGCCGGACCCAGATCTGTGGAGTGATGGGTGTGATGCAGGAGCCCGGCGCGAGATAGAGGGAGCGCGCGTGCACGTGCAAAGGAAGGGCCGCGCCGCTGTCACCGCCGTTGCCGAGCTGCCGCTGCCGCCGTGAAGGCTCTGCCTCTGCCTTTGTTACTGCTGGGGAGGAGACCAGAATGGGTAAGTAGGAGGGGTTTCTGCCACTGTTGGAACTCTGTCGCTGTTGTTGTCATGGCCGCCGCCACGCCTTTGGCTGTCGGGAGCGGTAATATGGCCGCCGGAACCGTCCTTGGTAAGCGTTTTGCTTCCGAAACCCCTTGGATTGAGCACTCTGTTATAGTCTGTTAGAATTCTGAGACGCTGGTTACATAGGGTTGAGTCCCGGTATTGCGTGTCGAATTTAAAACTGCTGTTGGGCCATCGGAGCTTCTGGCCGCTAACGGATCCTTGCAGGGTCGATTTGAAATCGCAGCCACTTTGCTTGTTCGTGCAGTAAGGGGAGTGGATCCTCTCCAGTGGAGAAAAAACTGGATGGTGTCTAGTGGAAGATCTCACCTTTCATTGTTTTCTCTTTTCTATTTAATTTTGGTCCCACTTATAGAATTAAAGGTGAGAGATCACACTTTATTCTCTCAAGTGTTAAAAAAAATGGAGAGGATCCATTTCCGTGCAGTAAGTATTTTACGTTTCGAAAAACCTCCGCGTTAATGTCTTGTTATGTATAGTCTTTGCGGTATTAATGTGTTAGGAGTTAGAATCCGATTTGCTTATGCCGCTTGTAGCTGTTTCTGCTTTTGAGAAAATAAGTAGAGCCGAGGTTTTGTTGCCAGTGGTTTCGGGCTGAGCGAAAAGGAGTCAGTTAACGAGTTTGGGATGTGGTTTCAAGCGTTTTGAGGTAGGGGCGCTTTCCAAAAATTATGTTTTATGCATTGGAATTATTACATATGGATACTGATGTGAGATATTGTGTATTTGGTGATTGTATCTGCATTATGTATTATTTGATTGACTCGAATGATTATGGATATTGGTTTGGCTGAATTGTTGTGCGGCTTTGTGAAATGTAATGTTTTGAAGTTGATCCTTTAAAGATTTGAAATCTGAGTTTAATCCGCTGAGGATTGATTTGATTTGAGTTAATTGTTTGATGATTTGAAAAGTCAAATGTACTTTTGAATTCAACCTGGTTTACTTTAATTGACTTGATTTTGGACAAATGATTTATTGTGGAACCGGTTCTTTTAAGCTTTGGAAATGAGTTAAATCGGTTAATATTGAGTTGATTTTGAAATGGTTTCCTTGAGATATGCCCCTGAGGCAACTGTTGGATTTGACTTGCTTTTGAATTGATTTCTGGTTTGAGTTGTTGAAAAGGAATGAGAAACGGTTTAGTTGGGACGCGAATCGGGTGGCAAAGTTCAAGTTTTAGGGGAGATGCTGTCGAAATTTCTATAAAATTTGAGTCTTTATTTGAAATGTTATTTGAAAAATTTTGAGTTTAATGCCTTTCCTAATTATTTGGAGGATTGTGAATTTAGGGCTTCTTTTATTATCTTTACTTAGAACAATTATGAAAGCGATGAAGCTACGCTTTGAAAGAATTATTGAAAAGAGAATCATGATTTCTCCTTATTTTCCAAGAAGAATAGTATATTTTTGGGTAAAAGTCATTCGAAAGAGAATTTTGCTTTGAGACTGCTTTAAAAAGGTGAAACGGGTTTATGTTTTCTCTATTAAACATAAAGATTTGCCCATTGGAAGAGTTTTCGTGATTTTAAAAGGACTTGGATTTCGATTGATGAACCTCATTATTTTGATGCTTTAAATAAGATTCAGGGTATCCTTTGAACTCTAGTTTAAAACAACAAAAATGATTCTCTTAACAGTTTGAAACGCTTCAGATTTAATTATGGAATTGAAGCTGGTTTTGCCTAAGTAAAGGAAACGGCTTTGAAAGAAGTAAATGATTACGTGACTCGGTTTGGCTTAGATCCTATTTTATTACTCAAATCGGAAAGCCAAGGTTTTAATGATTTTAAATGAATTTGGCAGAATGAGTTATGTTATTCTCCCCTAAAGACTTGGGACTCTGCCGAGAAGCTTTTGTTATAAAATCCTATTGTTGGATGGGTGGTTTTGAATACTTTGAAATAAATCCTTAACTTGCCAAGGTTTTAGAAGTTTTGGAAAGAAAATGCCAAGAGTGGCTTTGTTTTAAAAAGGAAACTCACTTTGAGTAAATTTGGCTTATGAGCCTGAGATGATTTGAGAATTGAGATCTTTAAAGCCAAGGCTGAAAAGAGTTGAAATTTGATTTCAAAGTGAAATGGCTTGAGAAAAGTGATTTATGGCTTAAATGCCGGTTTTATGAATTTGATGATGTTGAATGGAGTGATGTTGAATGGTAGAAGTGTTGTTTTGTTATGGGCCGGAATGGCTGTGTATGATTATGAATATTGGCTGGTTTTGGATTGAACCGTGAGCTGGAATGGCTGTTATGATATTGATTTATGGCTGATTGCCGAATGAGTTATGGGCCGTAAGGCTGGCTATGAATTATGAATTTAAGCCGGATGGCTGAGATGGATGTTGATCCATGACTGGGACTGAATGAATATATGCCTGAGATACCTGGGTAGTAGCAAGGGTTGTGGTTCGTCCCACTTACTCCAGGTCAGAGACTGTGACGCCTGGGTAGTAGCGGTAGTAGTGGTGATTCCACTTGCTCCAGGTTGAGCTTTTAAACATCCACCTAGGTAGTAGCCGCAGTAGTGGTTATTCCACTGGCTCTGGGTTGAGCGGGTAGTAGCAATGAGGTTGTAGCTCAAACTTACTTGCTCCGCAATGGGTGTTTCTATCCATGGTTAGCTACCAGGACATGTCGGGTTGGCTATATAACCGACAGATGATATCATCAGCCACTAGGACAGGCATGTATCATATGCATTTATGTGGCATTATTTGGCTGTGCATATTATACTTAGTTTGCCTATGTGATTAATTGCTAATTGTTCTACTTGCAATAACTGTTCGTTTGTGCTTGCATCTTCCTATTTGTGTTTACTACTAGGACTCTGTTGGACTGTGGTGATTGGTTGATGGTTAGATTGTTTGGGCCTAGGACCGTGGTTGAAATGAGATGAACCGATGGTTGATTTCGGTTTTGTATTTTTGGTTTGGAATAAAATATGAAAGGCTATTTTGGTTCGGCATAGATAAACCTTTTTGAAAGGCTTTTGAGTTTTTGAGAATTGAATGGTTCCTCTTTTGGAAAAGGATTTCCGATTTCTCTTTTATTATAAACCGTTGTCTTTGAAATGAGGCATAAGACGATTATTAATCACTGGTACGGTTTATCTTCACGTATCCTATTACAGTAATTCCCAAAAACCCTCTACTGAGAACCCTTTCGATGATGATGTTCTCACCCCCTATATTTTCCCCTTTCAGGATATGGGCGCTGAAGTCACGAAGAGTTTATTTTAAGTGTTGTTGTGATGCTCTGTATTGCTTTAGATTATTATTTTTGTACCCTCGCCTTTATCTTGATTTATTTTGTGAGAGGGATAGGAATTGTATTGGGTAATGTTTGTAATATTATTTATGTATATGTATGTATATATGTATGGATGTACGTTGTATAACAAAAGTATTTTTGGGAGCGGTATTGCGGTTTAAAGTTTTAAACAGGCTCATATTTTAGTATTAAATAGTATAAGTGTCATCGTAATGTCTGAGCTATCAGAGTTGCGCAGCCGGAAGTGTGAACTTTGGTAGTTAGGATGTTACACCAACGGAATAATTAAACCTTAAAAAATAAACATACTCTTATTATTTTTAAATAAACATGAGAAGAAAAATATATTTTTTTTGTTTTTATTATTTTAAGTAAAAAATATCTCTAATTATATTTTTTAGGTAAGACTTATTAGTTTTTTTAAATATTTTATCCCTATATATATACATTCTAATATTATTAGTTTGGAAGATTGTATTCAAGTATCTCTTTTCTTGAGATACTTAAAATATTATAGTGGCTGAAAGCCTCTTTCAAAAAAAATAATACAAGAATATTTATTAAAAATAATATGAGTATATTAATTTTTAATTTAAAATTAAGGTTTTAAAATTCTAAAAAAAGTGAATCCTAAAAAATAAAAATAAAAAAATTATTATGGGAAATAATAATTTTTTTATTTTATTTTAGTAAAAAATCAACACTAATAAAACAAAAAAAATGCGTTGCTTAATATATAAATAAAGATGAGAGAGAGAAAGAGAAGAAGTGAAGATACAGATTTTGGTATTAGAGAAGGAGAGAGAACGCGAAGGTGAAAAGGTTTTGGTATTAAGATTTACCATAAAGGTAAATTTCTCTTTGAAAACTTTCATGGAACTTTAAAACTCCAAACAATAAAGGAGCATTGTAACAGCCACCTACATGACACGATAACTTCCACACTACAAACAAAAATGGTTCCTCGGTTTTAACTGGGTAATAAAAATGATTTTTAGTTCATGGAATGTTAGTGGGTTAAGGGGGGATGAGAAGTTGAGAATGATCAAGGCCTTAAAGTAAAAAAAATAGATTAAATATATTAGGTTTGATTGAAACTAAAAGACATGTAGTGACAAAATTTGAGGTAGCTAGAATTTGGGGATATGATAGTGCAGGATGAAAATACGTTGAATCTGATGATGCATCGGGTGTTTGTTGATAATATGGGATGAAACGATTTTTAAAATGAGTAATTGCTATAAAGGGGAGAGGTGGTTGGGTGTGAAAGGGGTCATATTAAAAAATAATTTTAACTGTGTTGTTTTTCTGGTTTATGGTGCTCATATTAGAGATGAAAAACTTGTTGTGTGGGAGGAGTTGAGCTATACAGCTGGATTATGCCAAGTCCTATGTTGCTTTATGGGAGACTTTAATGAAATTGTTCAGGTAGAGGAAAGAAAAGGCACTACTAGCTTAAGAATATTAGCGGAAAAATTCAAGAATTGGATACAGGATATGCGCTTTTAGAGGTCGTTCCTACAGTTGGATTGACAGAGTTTTGCTCAGTCTGAAATGGGTTGAGGAGTTCTTCGAAATTCGCTTGAGAGGAGGACCAAGGGAGCTGTCAGACCATTGCCCGATGATAGTGGAAGATACCAGGTTGAGATATGGACCTAGACCGTTTCAGAGCCTTGACTCTTGGTTCACACACGAAGGTTTTCTAAGAATGGTTAAAGAGAAATGGAGTGGATTAGGAGAGATGCAGTTCACAGATAAATTGAAGGCCTTGACGGTTCCTCTGGGAAAATGGCACAGGGACAACTTTGGTAACATGAATAAGAAAATTATGAAGTTCGAGAAAGAGATCAAGAAGATAGATGACATTGTTAGCAACGGGTGTATGATGGAACAATTGAGGCAAGAAGAAAGGCGCTAGTGACCTGTTGTCATAAGTGGTATGTGAGAAAAGAACTGCATTGGAAACAGATGTCGAGATCCCATCTCGTGAAGGACATAGACAAAAACACCAGGTACTTCCACAATATAGCTTCAATAAGAAAGAGGAATAACAGAATTGATGCGTTGGTAATTAATGGAAGGGTGGTAAGAAATCAAGCCAGAATAAAAGTAGCTATCAGAGAGTTTTACAAGAGGTTATATCATCATGAGGAGTCTATTACGGTGGGGTTCAGGGATGGTCTGGTAGATATGATAGCTGCAGAGGATGCTGCGAGGTTAGAGGTATTGCCGTCGGCTTCGGAGATCAGAGAGGCAGTGTAGAATTGTGAATCATCTAGGGCACCTAAAAGTGATGGGTACAACATAAATTTTATTAAGAAGTGCTGAGATGAGATTGGGACTGAGTTCATGGCAGCTGTGATGGGGTTCTTTCAGACATCCAGGTTACCAACAGACTCTAATATCACATGGGTTACTTTAGCACCAAAGTTCATTGGGGCTAAGGAGATAAAGGACCTTCAATCAATTAGCATGGTTGGTTGTGTGTATAAGGTGATTTCTAAGGTATTGGTAAGGAGGATGAGATCAGTCATACCAAGCCTAGTTGGAGAGACTCAGGTGCATTTGTCAAGGGTCGAAAAATACATGATGGGGCTCTTATTACATGTGAAACTGTTCATTGGATTAAAATGAGAAAAAAAGAAGCGGCAATAATCAAATTGGACTTTCAAAAGGCTTACGATAGGGTCAAGTGGAGCTTTGTGGACATTGTTCTGCAGAAAATGGGTTTTGGGCTTAGGTAGAGAGAGTGGGTGATGGAGTGTATAGGCACATCTTCTATGTCGGTGATGATAACTGTGTCACTAACAAAGCCGTTTAAGATAGAAAGAGGTCTGAGACAAGGTAATCCTCTATCTCCATTCTTTTTCGTACTTGTAGTTGATGTCCTACATAGAATGATTGGAGAGGCAACTAGAAATGGCTGGATATCCCCTTTACTTGTAGGGAGAGATAATATTGAATTGTCATATCTCCAGTTTGCCGATGACACTGTGTTATTCTGTCCGCCAGAGGAGGAGATCATCAAGAACTACAAGAGACTCCTACAATGTTTCAAGTTGATGTCAGTACTAAGTATCAATTTTGATAAATCCAACTTGATCTCAATCAATTGTAAGCAACACTGGATTCAAAGGATGTACAGTTTGTTGGGGTGCAAGGAAGATACTTTGCCAGTTAGATACCTTGGAATTACTTTAGGAGCTAACCCGAGATTGGTCAAGACTTGGAAGCCAGTTATAGACAAAGTGGAGGAGAAGCTCAGCTCATGAAAATCGAAGGTTCTAAACAAAGGTGGAAAGTTGGTGCTCATCAAGGTAGTTTTAAATAGCTTGCCGGTTTATTACTTAAGCTTGTATAAGATGCCGAAGGCTGTGGCGGAGAAACTGATTTCGTTACAGAAAAGGTTTCTGTGGAGTAAGGAGGATGGAGAAAATGGTATGGCCTTGGTAAGATGGGAAGTGGTCCAAGCTCCACAGAAGCTAGGGGGTTAGGAGTCGAAAATTCAATGGTTCGTAACACCGCTCTCTTGTTTAAGTGGTGGTAGAGGTTTTCAAAGAAAGGTTATCCTTTGTGGAAGAAGGTGGTATGCTCTTGTAATAATCTCTCCCCTAATGAGTTACTGTCCACCCAGACCATACCTGCTAGAGGGGGCCATGGAGGGATATTTGCCAGCTACAGATCAAGGAGCAACCTATAAGAGACAAGATCATAACTGGTTTGTCTATGGAGGTTGGTGATGGCAGAAGAACTCTTTTTTGGAAAGATGTTTGGCTAAGTGGTGGTCCTCTAAAGGACAGGTTTCCAAGACTCTTCTCAGTTTCAATTCAGAAGGCTCTGTCATAGGGGCGTGTGGGTTCTGGGATGGGTTAGAGTGGATTTGGATCTTCCAATGGAGGCATGAGCTATTCCAATGGGAGTTGGAACTTGTGAATCAGTTATACGACACTTTGAGGCCGGTTAAACTAGCCGTTGATAGAGAGGATAGAATGGTCTGGAAATATGACAGGCAAGGTATTTTTTCTACTAATTCTTTTATGCAGGTGTGACGATGGCCAAATTGCATAGGTTTGGATTTTCACACTAAAAATAGAATTGGCATTGTAAGTATAGTCCTAACCCGACAATTTGACCATCAATCAAATAATAATGTCACAATACAAAATAACCGAGAGTATTAAACCTCGGGTCGTTCTCCCTATGAGTTGCAATGAAATGTACATTTATTGGCTATGAGAGATAGCATGGGGAATTAGGAATGAAAGTAAGAGAGCAAGAAATGTAAATAGCAAGAAAGCAAGTAAACATGCAAGGAATGTAAAGGCAAGCAATTAAACATGCAAGGAATGTATATGGCAACTCTTGCCAAGAATTGGGGAGTTTGGATTTTCTATCCTAGTTGTGGACCACAAACATGACAATTGTGTGGAATTAATCCAAACTCGTCAATCTCCTTGAGAATTACTCAAAAGAGTGTAATTGATCTCAATCCATAAGTCCTAGTCAACTCACTAATTAACTTAGTGAAAGACTAGCATCAATGGAAACCAAACCAATTAACTATTCTCACACAATGCGGAATGGACATCCACAACTCAATTCCACCCAAACAACCAATTTCTCAACCAAGAGTGTAAAAACTAAATATGCAAGAAGGTAAACATCAAAGCAATGAAAGTCAAAAGTAATTAAATGCAAGGAAAAGAAATGGCAAGAAAGTAAATGAAAGCAAGTAAGAGTCAAAGCAATTAAATGCAAGGCAAGAAAAATTAAAGTGCAAGAAACCTCTTGGCAAGTAATTGAGAACTAAGGCTACCTATCCTAGTCATTGACCACAAACATGGAAATTGTGTGGAATCAATTTAAACTAGTCAATCTTCCTTGAGGATTAGCAAAAGTGTAATTGATCTCAATCCATAAGTCCTAGTCAACTCACTAATTAACTTAGTGAAAGACTAGCGTCAATAGAAACCAAACCAATTAACTATTCTTACACAATGCGGAATGGACATCCACAACTCAAGGGACACCAAAGTCAACAATTTCAAGCCAAGAAGGGAGAAAAACTAAGTAAAAACTAAGCCAAGCATTTTATCAAACACTTGGTGTGCATGAAAATAAAATAAAATTAAATTGCATAGAAAATAAAGGATAACTACCAAAAGCAAGAAAATGACAATAACAATTAAAGAAAGCAATAAATGACATGAAACATAAATTTGCATTAATTAAAAGTAAAATAACAAGAGTGTTCATAAAAGGGAAAATGACATAAAAGAGAAAATGACAAAAGAAATGAAGAAGATAAAGACAAGAGAGCATAGTAACATAAATGAAACTAGATGAAAGCAAGAACTAAAAATAGAAATTACAAAGAAAATAAACTAAGAACCCTAATTTCTAGAGAGAATGGGGAGCTTCTCTCTTTAGAAAACAACCTACATAATGCTAAACTAACCCTAATTTGCTCCCTCCTTTCACATGGAGTGAGGCCTTATCTAATATAGGAAGAATCAGTTTCAGAAGGTCCAAAAATTGGGCTTTGGAGGCCCAGAAATCACCCCCAGCGATTTGCATTAATGAGGTCACGTGCTGCCGCGCTGGTACTTGTGCGTGTGCGTACGCACACATGCTGATTTTTCTCTTGTGCGTATGCACAGGTGGTCGTTCGTACGCACACATGGTTTTGTGGCTCTTGTGCGTACGCACAGGTGGTTGTACGCACGCACACTCCAATGTATGCTTCTCCTTTATTTTCTTCATGTGTTCCCCCTTTGTACATACTTCCTTCCACTTTTGGCTATCCATTCTTGCCTTCAAGGCCTGAATCACTCAGCAAACATGTCATGGCATCAAATGGAATAAAAGTAAAATTAAATTGCTCATTTCAAGCACAAAAATACATGTTTCCACATTTAGGTTCAAATTAGGGATAAAACACAAAAGTATGCTATTTTGGTGCTTAAGTTGTGAGTTTATGTGATGAAATCCATCCAAATCAAGCTAAAATATATCGGAAAATATGGATTCATCAAGGTGCTACAGGCTGAAATGCTTCCGGATGACGTCACTAGCTATAGCTTTACTAAGACTCTTTGGAAAGGGTTAGTCCCTCCAAGAGTAGAGCTGTTTGCCTGGTTTGTCTTGTTAGGTAGGGTAGATATGAAGGAAAGACTGGGTCAGCTCAGAATTATTAATCTAGGTGATAACTTGTGTGTATTATGTAATAAGGATATTGAATATGTTCACCACTTGTTTCTTGGCTGTGAATTTACTTGGCAGGTGTGGTGTACTTGGTTATCTGATTTTGGCAGACAATGGTCCTATCCGGGTTCTCTAAAGGAACACTTTCAAAGCTGGACATGTGTTACAAGTAGGAAGGAGGAGCGTAAGAAGTGGTTTATAAGTTTCTTCTCGGGTGTATGGAACGTCTGGTTGGAAATGAACGGGAGGTTGTTTCAAAGCACAGGAAAGGGGGCTGACGAAATCTTCAACATGACTCTACTTCACTACAAGTAGTGGAGGTGCAAGGATCCCATTTGTTGTTGATGACAATACCGGAGATGACATTGAGATAAGTTATTGGTGTTAAACTTACTAGGCGACTATAAGAGGTGTTGTTTTTTGTTTTTCTAGCTTTCTCGCGCCACTCTTATGTTGAGCTTGTTTTGTTTCAAAAAAAAATGGCCCCTAATTTTTTAAACTAATCAAAATGGTACCTCGGTTTTAAACTATAAATCAAAATTGTCCCTCTATCACATTGCAACAAAGTCAAACTCTTCTTGCTCCAATAACTAAAAATAGAACTCCTACCATGAATATGGGTGGAAATAACTCATTTTCATTTATGAAATGTTAGCATTGTCATTCATTTAAATTGTAATACATAAGCTTTATCATTAATTTTGCAATTTCAACATGTTGTCAATTCGCATAAAGACACCATTGCTCCATTGAAGAGGCTTAAACTCCAAGTTTTATGAAGTTTATCCAACTTTCAAATTTCAAACCACCAAGAAAGAACTAATTTACTGTTGATTAAGCACTTGTTTTAATTTTGTACGGGGCTTTATTAGAAGTTGTTGATGATGTTAGATTTGGTTATATAAATTGCAAATTATATACTTAAGGTCTATAAGCTCTATTTTCACCCATATTCATGATAAGAATTCTATTTTCAGATATTAGAGGAGGAGTTTAACTTTGTAGTGAATTTGATATAGAGACCATCTATCTATTAATATATACTAGTTAATAGTTAACTAGCAAAATAGTAAATTCACACACTATTTAACATTGTTAAATGATTTTTGAGAGAGTGACAACTGTCTTATGTAGTTTTTTTCCCTCTTCATGATAGGATGTTGAAACTAGGGTGACTGGACAATGGAGCCTAAAAACACGGATGAAGCGTTGTTTTGCACAGAAGTTTTTCAGATAATTCAAGCTTTGTGTATCCGAAATTCCAAAATTTCAATTTTTCAAATACAATGGATAATCGTAGCATTTAATTGGCTGATAACGCCATCACACGGATTGCCTTTTGTTGATCAGCCAAATGTTTTGATTTCAAATTCTAAACAAAACTCATTAGGGGGAATTTTTCCGCCAAAATTTTTGAATGAATTTTAAACTTTTAATCTTCTTCAAAAAAAATTTTGATTTTATCATTTCTCTCTCTCTCTCCCTCTCTCTCTTTCTTCAATTTGTTTCTCTCTCAATTCAATCTCACGACCATTCACGATTAGAGAAAATACAGAAGCAAAAAGGAAGACTGGAAAAGGCGTGAGTTGAAGAAGAGGGCAAAGGGGAAGGTTTGCGAGTTTGACGGTGTTGTAGTTGGTTGGTATGCATGTTGAGGTTGGTGAATAAATCTTTCTGTGGGAGAGGAGGCTGAGACCCTGTAGCAGCAGCGGCGGGTTTTGCCTTAAGAGTCGTGTTTAATCGAAGCTCGACGCTGTGTTTGCTTTTGATTTTACCTGCTTAGTTTTTCGGTGGAATAGCTGCTACGTTTTCAAACTTTAGTTCGGGTTGTGGATCTCTTGGTAATGTGAAGGCTGATGAGGTTTTCGAAGACATTGTTGCTGTTGTTGCTTGAGTTTTGAAATGTTCTTCATCGCTCAAGGTCTCTAAAGATGGTCAGTTTTGGGTAACTTAATCACTTTATAGAGTTTCAATCTTTCTTTTTTATTTGTGAATAGTGTCTGATTTCAACAGATATGATGAGGAGACAATATTCTTTGATGAATCTATTAGAAATGCAAAACAAAAGCAATTAGAGTCCAAGACATTGGATGTAAGTCTTTCTGCTACCTTCTAATTGTTTTATTGATTTATTTTTATTCATTTAGATTAAATTTGAATACTAGCAACAAGTGTTGTTTGAATAATTCTGTAATCCAATATTCTAAAATCTTAAGCTAAGCAAATGAATTCAATCATATAAAAGTAATAATGCAGCAATATTCTTTAATCTAAAAAAGTGTTATTATGCTTGCTCTTTTATTACTACTTTTTATAATGTAGCATTCTAAACACATGATAATTAGTTTACTTATTTGCTCTTCTTACAGTTATACTCACCAAATAAAAGAATGCAAGAAAAATTTTATAAATGAAGCTCATGAGAAATTGAAGGTTAGTTTATTTGCTTTTGTATTAATAAGTATTTTTTTAAGGGAATAGGTTATATTGGTTAGTGGTTACTTTAGGTAGAGAGGGCTGATGTGTTAGTGTAATTTGTGTTGGGAATAAAGAGTATGACCACAATCCAATCAATCATGTGTCAAATAATTTGTTATTATTATTATATTAAAATATTAATATAATAAGGTCCTTGATTAAATTTAGAGATTTATCATTGTGATAGTGATCATAATATTGAGAGATAAATCTTTTATAATTTAATTTAAACTTTTCTTGGTCATAGGAGGATGAAGATTAATAGATCTCATTTATTAAATTATATATATAGATGGTGCATATAGAGATATGACTATTGAACTGACTCACTTTGAAAATTTCTAATGGTTATAATTACCGTATATTTGTCAATAGGATATTCTCAAGATGAATATAGTAATATAGTTTCCTTTGACCTGCAACTGTCATAGAAATTAATAATGTATTTTTTATACTTTGATTTCGGACACCTAATACCCTAGGGTGCTAGTTGAATGGATATTGGATATAATTTAAATACTTGTAGAATTAATGATTAGTCAATAAGAAATCCGTCAACTCTCGGTAAAGAGTTTGAGCTCTATAATTATAATGACCGAGATGAATAAACCTTGGCCAAGGAAATTGAATGAATAAAAAAATGAGTTTCTTAGGCCATTCACAGTTCATTATAATAATTATAACAAGTTAGAGTTTGACAATTAAATCATACTCTAAGGGTTAACCAAGAGCTGGAAAGATAGAAGGAATTATACTTTGTTCTTCTGAAGTTCTTAGTAAAAATATATTACTTCATATTATCGGGTTGTTGAGGAGTGTTGCTAGACGCCAACCTTGAGTAGTAAATTTAGTATGACTAATTTACTACCCGCTTAGTATTGAACCTATGGGGTCACACACTAACGAGTGTTCTAATATTTGTTGTAGAATTATTTAATTATTATTTTAATTTGATCAAATAAATAATTATATTAATTCAAATGGAATATTATTGTATTCTTTGCTAGCACTAAGAATATAATAATAATATGATAATTGAGAATATTAAATGAGATTTGAAAATAATTAGTTATTCTATTTCTGAATTTGAATTATAAATTTGGATGAGATCCAAATCGATTATGTTTTAAATTGTTATGATATGATTCATAAAATTTGAAGGATTCAGATTTGGAATTTCAAGATATGATTTAAATTTGAATTGAGAATAAAATTTAAAATCAGTAACAAATCTCATACTATATATATGTATGCCAAGAGTAGAAAAAACAAGAGAGAATAAAATAAATATTTTATTCCTTTACCTCTACACACATAAACGTATGTGAGCCTGATTCTTAGAGGAGAATAATTTTATGGCGTGCAAAGAGTTGCAAGAGGTTTCTCAATTTAGATCAGATATCCATTGGTCAAGGAGTTGACAGCAAAGATTGATCTCGGTGTTGTTACACATAGCACCTTCGTAACATCGATGGTAATCCTTCAGTGGTATCAGAGCTTTAGCTTTTTTGTGTTTCAATTTTTTCCTATATTTCTAAAAATTTGTGAATTAATAGAATTAATTAAAAAATTTTAGGCATGAGATGCAATTATTTTCATTAGATGGGTTTCTAATAAATTAATAGTTAATTTATTCGAATGTTAATTATTTAATTATGATTAAATTATTATTTTTTATGGTTATGATTTTAATCAAATTTTATTTGTTTTTTTATCTTTAAAAGAATAAAAACATTTGTTTTTATATATAAGTGTATATATTGAGAGTGTCAAATTTGATTTGATAGTTTTATAAGGCTAAATATTAGTCTATTAAAAAATAAATTTTGATTTGATTGATATGTTTTGGACGCTATAAGATTAAAAAAATTTTCTAATATTCTTGATTATAAAGAGCAACCTGACAACCAGGAGTTTTATTTTTAAGATAATAATCAGTATATACATTTGATGTATTAAGAATTTAATTTTATATTTTGTCTAGACAATTTGGGAGTATAAAATTTAATCTATGAGTACTGATAAAAAATTCTCTAAAAATGGAAATAAATCCTAAAAGTTAGGAGATTGCCAAACAAATAAATTTATCTCTTGTTTACAAAGAGCAACTTGACAATCAGGACATTTGTACTCAACGATAGAATTTATTTATGTATATGATGATATATAAGGAGAATTAATTTTATGTTTGAACCTAGACTACCTAGGGGTATAACATATAATTCAGTTAAATAATTGTATGACAACCAGATAATTATTTGGGATTATAATTATATGGGATACAATTTAATTATGTTTATTTGGAATAGGTATGAATAACAACTTGACAACCAAGATACTCATTCGTGATTCTAAATAATTTTGCCAGAAATATAGATTTCTTGTTTACTTTCATATTTTAGATTTTTAAATATGTCCATCTTTCATATGGCATACTTGAAAATAATAAATTGGCTATACATTGAGAATTGTTCTTATGTATGAAAAGGTTATCATGGACATGATAATCCTATTGAAATAATATTGTCCAATAAAATTGGTGATGGAATGGTCAGTACTTGTGAAGTATTTGAAATATTATTTTACTACAATATGGGTTATTTTGACAATCATGAGTTCTAATTTCAAAAGCATATACCTACTATTTATTATTGAACATCTTGAGAAGATGTAAGGTGCCCAAAGTAAGATAGTATGACTATCAAAGATTTTATTTAAATTAGTGGGAGTATTGGGCAATATATTTTGAATTAAACAACTTTAGAAGTTGGAATGCCATTAGGCAAATAGCTTTTGTGAGAATTGTTCTTGCAAGCATTTTTAGAGATTCATTTTGTTACAAACAATTTATAATTGGCCTTAATATGATTAAGGGCTTGTTTGGGTGAGCTTTTAAGAAAAGATCTTTTTTCGAGTTATCTTTTTTTAAAAGATCTTATAGAGAAGTAAAAGTAATTTTATGTTTGGATATCTCATGTAAAAATGTCTTTTTATCTATCAATTATGTTTGGGTATAACAATATAAAAGTACTTTTTTGTTTATTTATTACATGAAAAACATCTTTTTTTAAGGAAAAAAGATCTTTTAAAAAAAGATGTAAATTACAGCTTCTCAAAAAAGATCTTTTTTGATTTTTCTAGTGCTTTTACTTTTACTACTAGAAATTTTCCAAACACGTTAAAAAATTAAAAAAGATCTTTTTTCATTGAAAAATGATCTTTTTTTAACAAAATAATGGCGCCCAAACATGCACTAAGATTTGTGATCCTTTTGAAAAAACTCAAAATTGCTCTTAAGGGTTGGTTTGACCAATAATAAAGATATTGAGTATTTTTATTATAAGAGTTTAAAGTAAAATCTCTAATATCTAATTGATATTCTATTGAATAGAGAATGAGATTCTCTCCATCATGTTTAAGAAACATGAAATTTGATTTTGTTAAATATTTGGACTATATTTTAGAAATATTGCTAAATTAACAAATTTTTTACTAAATCAATTTTAGAAAAGGCATAAGCTAAAACTCAAGAATATTAGAGTTTGGAGATGTCTTATATGTGTTAAGAGATTGCACAACAATAGAATTGATATTTGGTCCAATAAATGAGATTTATTAGTTATCCTAAAAAAATGTGAGATTATCTTTATTACTCTTCTTATGACAAAGTGTTTGTGATAAGAGGTTAAACTCTTTTTTAGAAAAAGGATTCCATTTTAAAGAAAGAGTGGGAGTACAATTACTTTTATTAGAATTATATACCACTCAATAGAGGATATACTTTCTCCTGAAAGTATAGAATGTTTGATCGTCAAATTAACTTTTCAAAAAAGTAGCCTATTTATATAATGATACAACTCTATAAAGATAGATCTAATGGTTACTTAGATTTTTAATAATCATGTTCAATAAGGATTGTCCTTAAAATAAAAGTATGCACTATTATAGTGCGAGATTTTATGTTTTGAGAAAACATGATATTTATTATGCACTAGGTGTATTTTAGAAAAGGTCAAGCAAACATGCTTAAGTGCAAAGGTGTTTAAAGTCAAAAGAGTTTTAATAAACACAAATGTGCATTAAAAAATTACATACATGATTGATTGGCTCTAGTGTAAGTAGGAGATTTTTGAGATAATAGTATGCCCAAGATCCAATCTATCATGATTGGTTCTCGTGCAAGTGGGAGATTGTTGGGAATAAAGAGTATGGTCACAATCCAATCAATCATGTGTCAAATAATTTGTTATTGTTATTATATTAAAATGTTAATATAATAAGATCCTTGATTAAATTTAGAGATTTATCATTTTGATAGTGATCATAATATTGAGAGATAAATATTTTATAATTTAATGTAAACTTTTCTTGGTCATAGAATTATTAAAAAGGACATTAATAATCCGGAAAGATCAATATATATATAATGGTATTCGTTGGATGAAGATTAATAGATCTCATTTATTAAATTATACATATAGATGATGCATATAGAGATATGACTATTGAACTGACTCATTTTGAGAATTTCTAATGGTTATAATTACCGTATATTTGTCAATAGGATATTCTCAAGATGAACATAGTAATAAAGTTTCCTTTGACCTGCGACTGTCATAGTAATTAACAATTATTTATTATACTTTGATTTCGGACACCTAATACCCTAGGGTGCTAGTTGAATAAATATTGGGTATAATTTAGATACTTGTAGAATTAATGATTAGTCAATAAGGAATCCGTCAACTCTCGGTAAAGAATTTGAGCTCTATGATTATAATGACTGAGATGAATAAACCTTGGCCAAGGGGATTGAATGAATGAAGAAATGATTTTCTTAGGTCATTCACAGTTTATTATAATAATTATAACAAGTTAGAATTTGACAATTAAACCATACTCTAAGGGTTAACCATGAGTTGGAAAGATGGAAGGAATTATACTTTGTTCTTCTGAGGTTCTTAGTAAAAATATATTACTTCATACTATCGGGTCGTTGAGGAGTGTTGCTAGACGCCAACCTTGAGTAGTAAATTTAGTATGACTAATTTACTACCCGCTTAGTATTGAACCTATGGGGTCACAAACTAACGAGTGTTCTAATATTTGTTGTAAAATTATTTAATTATTATTTTAATTTGATCAAATAAATAATTATATTAATTCAAATGGAATATTATTGTATTCTTTGCTAGCACTAAGAATATAATAATAATATGATAATTGAGAATATTAAATGAGATTTGAGAATAATTAGTTATTCTATTTCTGAATTTGAATTATAAATTTGGATGAGATCTAAATCGATTATGTTTTAAATTGTTATGATATGATTTATAAAATTTGAAGGATTCAGATTTGAAATTTTAGGATATGATTTAAATTTGAATTGAGAATAAAATTTAAAATATGTAATAAATCTCATACTATATATATGTATACCAAGAGTAGAAAAAACAAGAGAGAATAAAATAAATATTTTATTCTTTTACCTCTACACACATAAACGTATGTGAGCCTGATTCTTGGAGGAGAAGAATTTTATGGCGTGCAAAGAGTTGCAAGAGGTCAATTTAGATCAGATGTTCATTGGTCAAGGAGTTGACAGCAAAGATTGGTCTCGGTGTGGATACACATAACACCTTCGTACCATCGAAGGAAAAAGTGATTTTTACTAGCGTACACAGGTATTTAGATCTGATCTATATATATTATTATTGGAATAAAATTTAAACACAAAATAGATCTTTAGAATTACTTTATTTTTTTGCTGCGTGTTATGAACACATGGTAATCCTTCATTATATACTTATTCATTATTACTAAAAATCAAAATTTTGATGTCGTCCTTCTGATTTATAAGACAAAAGTAGCTCAAGTGTTTTATAAAGAGTAATAATAATTTCAAGTTGCTCAAACTTTAGTATCAAACTACCGTTGTCTTATTTTGGTCCATCATAATTTATGGCCCATCATAAATTAAGTGCTTGTCATTTTGTGAGTGTAGTTGTTATGAGCACTGAACCTCCCAATGTGAGAGATAAAAAAATCCACGGCAAGGTAAAAATTTTTACTATTTTCCAAATCAAAGCTACAAACAAGTCTCAAAAGTCAACTTACAAGCACTACTAAGCATACATGCAGAATTCTTGTACAAGAACATAAACGCATAAACTAATTGGTGAAATCAATGATACAATAGACGGCCGATGCTTACAAACTTTTTGGCTAGAGAGTTCGGATTGCAATCACACCTCAAAGTTGAAGGACTAAGAGTGAATAACACCAGGTAAACCAAAAAAGAATTTTACCATTCGATCATTCATTCGTTCAGGTTAATACACTAATTGTGATGTAGAGGGACTCTGCAAAAAAGTGTTCGCTTGGGCCTCACACAAAGAAAAATGATCATAACCTGCTTGACAAATACACAATGATGTATTATTCCTTTTTAGCTTCAAAAGCAGAACAAAAAGGGACAAATTCAGCTTGAGAAAAGATTGACACAAAATAATAATATCGCAATACAAAATTTTACAAAAGTACTTACATGCTTACCAAGTTGCAACTACTACAGAAGCTGCCTAATGCACATTTTAATGGTTGAATCCAAAAAGAAAGTAGATCCTCAACTATAGCAATTATCTATTTCTTGATGCCCCTGAAAAATTTATTTGAGTTGGTATTTATATGAAATGATATGAGATAGAGCAGCTTTAAAGGGAAAAAACTAAAAATTTATTTATAAGTGATTTATAAGTTTTGAAAAGGATGATAACTTTCTAAGGGAAAAAAACTAAAAATATAACTAAACTTATACATCCTCAATCAGAGGCTTCAAAACTCAAGAAAGGGAGCAAATTGAGTTTATAGAACTTCTAAGATCATTCCTACTTCTGAGTACCAATGCATATCCTATGGTGCATGGAATATAAGTGATAGTTCGAAGAGTTACTTACAGAATATTGAATATAGATAATCATGATAGTAAGTATACTTCCTTCTTTCATCTTCTCTATAAGGAAATGAAAGAATGCATAGCACAACACAAGGTGTTATTGCTGTAAAATAGTGCAGATTTTCACCATGCTTTGGACATAAAATTGATGTCTCGCATGGTGCAGTCATGACCTTATCAACAGCTAGCTTAGCCAGTCTAACTACAACAAAGATAAATTACAACAAAATCATTTTAAAACATGGATGCAGAACAGCAAATTTTATAAGCCACTAAATATGATATCATATTAGAAAAAATAATCATTTGTATCCATAAATTTTGTGAACGCTGACAAAAGTACCCATCAAACAAGAAAACTAACGTACCCATAAAAGATGGGTTCCGTATGACAATAGTACCCAAACCGTGATTTTTTGTTGATTTTTTAATAAAATTTCCAAATTACTCCTTCTATCTTCTTTTCCAAATTCCAAATTTTACAACCCTCATCCTTCGTCTTCCTCTGCCACTGCCAGTCACCATTCCCTCAAGACCCAAGCACCTGATGTCTTCCTCCAACGTTTATCCTCAACCTCCATCTCTCTTTATTCCAATCCTAATTTTCTCTCCAAATCTAAATCCAAATCAACTTTAACATCATTACCCTTGTTGTTTCTTTCTTCTTCGGATGCAGCAACAACAACACTAAGAAAGCACACCCTTGTCAAACTCTTCAACCTGAATATTATTGTTCTTCTTATTCCAAAGCAATAAGTAGCAGAATTCAGCAACCAGAGCCAACAAGAGGCCGGTGGCCACGTTCTCTTTCCAACGGTGACTCCAAATACTACTCAGCACCGTCGATCTGTAAAAAAAGAGGCTGCTGTTAGAGTATCTTCATGCTATTTGGTGGACTGATATTCATATTGCAGCGGCTGCCGCTGCTCAGGCTAGGTTTTCGAGGCCACCGCAGAACCCTCTAGAAGGTTGTGGTGGTAGTAACGTTATTGTTGAAGGATCTTGTTTCACTTTTAGTACTGGAGAACAAGGAGGGATGATGGTGGTGGGGTACATTGATGAGGATGAGCTTCTGAACATGCCGAGTATGATCGAAGACATGGCTAGGGGAACACAGGGTGAAGAAGGACCCACACTCCCAAGCCCACCTTCGACGACGACATCATCAGCAAGTGCTGCTCCTCCGGTGAGTTCCCAACGAAGCTTCTCCTCTGCAACAAATGCGACCGAGGCTATCACATCTTCTATCTCCGACCTATCCTTCCTTCCGTTCCCAAAGGCTCTTGCTTCTGCGCCTCTTGTTCCCACAGTGACACCAAGAAACCAAAATGTATATTTTTTATTAATTTCAAACTTCTTTTTCTTTTTCTACACCAGATCTACAAATCCATAATATTTGAACAATAATCTCAGATAATTAATAATCCACAGTTTTTAATCTTTTTAATTTTTTGGTGGCTGATAGCAGCAGAAGAAGACAAAGGATGAGGGTTGTGAAATTTGAAATTTGAGGAAGAAGATAAAAGGGGTAATTTAGAAATTTTATTAAAAAATCAACGAAAAATCACGATTTGGGTACTATTGTCACACGGAACCCATCTTTCATGGGTACAATGTTAGTTTTCTTGTTTGATGGGTACTTTTGTCAGCGTTCGCAAAATTCATGGGTACAAATGGTAATTTTTTCTATCGTATTATTTAATAATGTTGATAAAAGGATCTTCTAAATGAGATATACAATTATGCAATTTTAAGTCCTCAACAGTAGTAACAATTAGCCATAGAAAATTTTATAGAAAAATGATTAATCTCCCTAATACTCTTACTAATAATTCCCCTAACTAACATGTTAGGAAGATGTATCATGTTAGGAGTACATGTTAGAAGGATTATTAGGAGTACATGTTAGGAAGATGTATCATTACTTAGTACTTTTTATATTTACATGCTCTCATACAAAAGTATGGGACAAGACAAAAATGTGTTACAGCGACAAATTAGCAAAAAAAAAAAATCTATTGTTCATAAGATTGAGAGTGCAATTCAACTTTGACCTATTGATTTTATGTTTATTATATTTTTGCTTTTATGGAAGAATTGTTGGTTATTTTTTGTTTAATTAATCTGCATATATTTTATACTAAAGGCTTCCTCTTACTGAGTATATCAAAAAAGAAAATTGGAATAAGTATGAATTTGGCAGTGTTCTATTACATATAAGTGGCAATTATCTGCCTTTGATTTTGCTACTAATCGAAATTCTTTGTTCCCTTAATTGATTATATCACACAGTAGCAATAAGAAAAAGAGAGGTCAACGGGCAGTTGGACCTGATAAAAGTGGCAGAGGGCTTCATCAATTTAGTATGAAAGGTTTTTTATCTTTCCTCTTTGATTGATTTGTTCATCAACAAATTGATTCTAATTAACAATAACCTAGCAATTAAATCAAAATATTTCTGAAGTTTAAACTAATAAGTTTTACAAAATACATCATGAAGTAAAATCAATCAAATCTTTTTTTTTAGTCACCTTTATTTCATTTTATTTTACCCAGTAAATTAGTATAATTAAAAATATTATTGACTTTTTAATAATACAATCTCTGAAATTTACTCCTAATCCAATGAGTTCCCTCATGTAAGACACTATGTATTGTATTTTAGTTTTTCACAATTATTATCCTACTTCCACGATAGAGGTTAAACTTCAAACAAAAAAAAAGTAGGAACCTTATTCAATTAAAAATCAAAAGAGTTACTACCAACAAAATCACAATAATCAAATTCAATCATTCAAGCATAATCAAGGACTCCTAATCCATTTTAAAACTTTTTACTGATTTATTATCAAATTCTTTTAAAATAAAAACAACATTCAATCTTCTGACAAAAGAAGAACATTTAAATTCACATAAAATTTTCATAGAAAAGAAAATAAAGTATAATAAAAATAAAAACAAAATGGAACCTTAAAGGAGTAGGTCGCAGAGGTCGAAGTGGTGGGAGAAGGACAGAGATCAGAGTCGCTGGTGAAGAAGAAGAACATAGAGGCGACAGAAAACAATGAAGTGGTGGACCCGAGTGTAGCGGCGGCAGCTTGTTGCGGCGTCGATGATCAGAGAACAAGCACGATACAGGGGAGAACGACCAATCCCGCGAATGGAGAGGATTAGAGAACGACTACGACGCAGGGAGAGGATCAAAGAGCGAGCTATCGCAGAGGAGAAAGACCAAAGAACGAGCGACGTTGATGGAAAGCAGAGGGACAAAAGCCCTAGTAGAGCTTTGGATTTTCCTCTTTAAAACTCAAATTAAAAAAAAGGAAAAATGTATAAAACAAAAAAAATCAGAGGACAAATGTTTAATTATCAATTTTTTCAAAAATAAAAAAAATGAGGTTTATTTTATAAATATTTTAGTGGTGGTGAATTATACTCCTGTTATAACACTATAAATTTTCAAAAAATTAAATAATGATGTATTATTTTATTTAAAGAAAATTATTCTTCTAAAATTAATTAAATTAATTTTATGATACCTTAAATTTAAAATTTATTAAGATTTTTAAATTATTTTTATTATTATAATAAGATATTTTAAAAAAATGAAAGAATTATTATTATTCATTATTATTATTATTATTATTATAGTCAAAACCATTAAGGAACGTGCATATATGCATATATTAATAATGACACATACTTTCATTTATTCATTATCCTTGATACCTAACAATTAAATTACCAATGAACTTTATGATTAGCATTAGTAATTACTCAGTTTTCATAAGGGCACAAGGGAAAAGAATTGGCCAAAGCCATTAAGGGAGAAAAAGAAATAAATGGAAACGTGGCCTTGAATGCATATATGTATATATAGAACTATGACACCTAAGAAAGCTTAACTCCACACAAATCACCACCAAATATTTTTGCTCATCTCATAACCAAACTGAAGTTGGAAGAGAAGAAAAGAAAGCACCGAGAAAGAGAGAGAAAGCTGTGAGTGAGGGAAGGAAGAAATGCTTTCGGTTTCGATTTCTTGATATCCGTAACTCTAATTAAAAATTTAATATGGTAAAAATATTCGTATCATACATCTCTATATGTTGGCATTATTTTTGTCCGATAGAAATTGACAATAATGTAGTTTTTCTTTTTCTTGAGTTCGGTCAACTGGAATTCTAGGAGACACAGATGATTTATGACGCTTTTCGCTTCAACAGTTCGGTCAAAAAATTTCTCCAAAACTTTCGTTGATTTTGATTTCATACGGAGGTAAGGAATTCCATTTTTAAAATCACAAGTTTTTAATTTAAGAATGCCAAAAAACTTATTGAGTAAATTGCAAATAATTTACACGTATTTTGTATGTCTAATTGATGAGAATTAGTTGTAGCTGTGAGTGTTGGTCAATTTGGTGTTGCTTATTAAAGTCAAATGTGATTTGAGTTTATGAATTGGGTTTGAATTGAGACTGTGTTTGATGTTGAAATTTATGGTTATGAAAGTGGATGGTAACTGATTTTGGTATTAGTATGATGGTGAATAGGTGCTGATGAAGGGCTGGTAAAATACGCAAGAAGATGATTTTGGTTAGTATTAAATGTTAAACGAGTATGGTCGGAAGGAGTTGTAAAGTCTGAATGAAAAAATGAATTTTCTTTAATTTCAAAAGCAAAAGATTTGAAAGAGACTTAGCTTTAAAGAAAATGATTTGATTCTATTTGATATTTTGAACGGTGTGAATATTGAAAACGATTTATTACTTGATTTCGATTTATTACGAAAAGAGTTTTGTTTTTAAACTGATTTATTAAGAAAAGTATAATGTTTTAAACTCAATCTTTTGAGAAGGGGTTTTGCTTTAAGTTATGTTTTGAGTTCAGATTGATAAGAAAGAAAAGAAGAAGAACGAAAAGTAAAGGAAAGAAAGATAATTAATGAAATCTCTGCCTCAGGAGAGCAGAAAATAAAGATTAGAGAATATATTATCTAAAAGGATATCTGCCACAGGAGAGAAGAGAACCAAGATTAAAGGAATATATTAATTAATGAAATGACTGCCACAGGAGAGCAGATGTGACATTGTTTAAGCTTTAGTGCCAAATGTAAAGTGGGTACACCCACATACTGAGAATTGTTTTCCAGATGTACGCTTATTGATTTGGAAAGTCACACTATATACGGTCTAGCCGTACGACTTATAGTCAGACTGTATGCGGGCTAGCCGTACGACTTATAAGCACATTGTATGCATCTGGAAAGCCATATCTGGGACTCGTGCCCGGGTAATGTCGGGAGCGGGTAGGCAACCGACACATGAGCTCATGGCCTGCATTAGGAATAGACATGCATCATGTTGTTTGCACATTTGTATTTGGTTGTATTTGCTTGTATTACTTCTCTGTGATTGTGCTGTTTGACTTCTTTGTATGTTGGTTTGAATTCCTTACTTGTGCTGTCAGTTCACGGATGTATTGAGGTGAGATGTTGTGGTTGAAATATGCTTATGTGGCTGAGAGATGGTTAGTATGACTAATTTTGTGATTAAAATCTGTTTTGAATTTAGAAATTTAAAGAAAAGTAATTATTTATCTAAAGTAGAAATAAAAGTATTTCCAAAGGTTTAACAAAATAGTTTTACTAAGTAAGTTAATTATTTGCATTAAATTCATTATTTTTACGGTATTCTCATTCCCTACGGAGAATGTGTGGTTTGTTCTCACCCCAAATCTTCCACCCTTTTAGTGACACAGGTTCGAAGATTCAGTAAGAAGTTGTAGACGATTAGTAGATTTATTTGTGATTCTTGTTGTTTTTATAGAGTTTCATCGCCCTTGTTGCTTCAGAGTTTTTATTTTATCCAGAGGAATAGGTATTGTATTTGAGTTTTATATTGAATTTAATTGTAAACCATCTATTATTAATAATAATTATGTGATTATTATTATTTGAAGATCTTTTGTTATGTGATTTTAATTACTAAAAATAATTTTCTGGAATTTTTTATAAACTGAAACACGATACCGAAATAAAAGTTCAATATTAAATAATTAATAAAAAAACAGATTAATAATACCTTACTTTTAGCACAATCATAATATACTAAAAATTAGGATATTACACCTATATAAAAATAGGAGTAAGAAATCTATGACCTAATTACTAATAAGCTATCTAGGCTACTCGCTAAGGTTTTATGAGCCCTGACTAAATTAACTTGGGTTTTATTGCTCTACTGCCACAACAAAGAAAGAAACATTTTGACAAATGGCAGTCTAAAAACAATAAACCCAAAACAAAGTAGACAAGTGGCAGTATTTGTAGGATTTATTTTATTTATGATTCAGTTTATAGGTTTAATTTTGATATTCATTGATAGTATCAAATATTTTATATTATTGTATAATTATATCTATTTTTTAAATTATTATTTACAACATTAATATAAAAATTTATTATTTTTATTAATGTGATGTTATATAATTAAATATATGTATAAAATTATTTTATATTTACTATACATCAAAATTAAATTTTTAATTATTTTTAAAATATAAAAGTTTACACAAGTAAACTTTAGTTAAGATAGTACATTAATATATTTTTTATTTTTAGTATGCTACACTCAAATTTAAATCAATATAATATATAGTCACAAAAAAAAAATCAATATAATATATTAATATCTAAAACCGAATACTCTCTAATCTATTAACGGTATGTTTAAAAGATACAGAATTAGAATTTTTTTAAAAATTAAATTCTTTTTCCTATTTTAAAATAAATCAGATTTACAAATCTAATCTAATAAAATTTATATTTAAAGGAGGTCAAACAAATTCAGTCAGAATGGGAGCAAGAAAGTAGTAGGCTAGGTAATCAATTTTTTTTATTTTTTATTCTATTTTATTTTACTTTTAAGTCTAACTAGATTTTAATTATAAAAATAGAATATAAAAACAAAGATAAATATTGTACTTGTTTGCGCCATTAAATCGATAAAAAAAATTTTTAATGTATGTTTGACAAATTTCTAATGTAAAAATAAAAGTATTAGAAAAATAAATTTTTTTTAGAAGTTACAACATATATTTGTTTTAAAAGATTTTTTTCTTAAAAAAATATGTTTTTCATGTAATATAAACAAAAAAATTATTTTTATCTTATTTTATCTAAACATAATTAATAAATAAAAAAAATATATAAAATATCAAACATAAAATCATTTTTATTTTTATAAATTTTTTTATAAAAAAAATCATTAAAACAAAATTTTTAAATACCTTTCAAACAAGTCCAAAAATCCACAAATGTTCACTGAAGGCATTGAATTCGATGGTCCCAAAACGTTTAGACGACTTAATGATTTTATAACAAAACATATTTTTTAAATTTTTTTAACAACTACTAAATAGTCCTTTTCTAATTTTAATTATAAATTAATCCCATATATTTTATTTAATCATAAAAATTATATTTTATTTTATAAATTATTATTTTATCATTCATCTATTTTGTTTATTAATAATCAAAAACAAAAACAATAACGAATTAGATCTTCCATTAATCGTAATAACTTTTTGGCAATCCCAATCAATTAAAAGTTTATCTTTGATCGATTACATCCGTCGAGGATTTTGAAATCGTGTTTCTTAGAAAATCAATCGATTGGATTAATAAAACAATCGATTGAATTTCAGTTTTCCCATAACTCAATCGGGACTTCAGGTTACCACAAAACAATCGATTGAAAGTTGTAAGGCAGTATGGTTTTTGCAAAAATCAATCGATTGGTCATATTACCAATCGATTGAACGATGACTAGAATGTGAATTTTTTATAATTCAGTCGATTGTTTATATTATCCATTCGATTGAAGGCCGCTATTAAAATGATATATGAAGGTTTAATCGATTAGTATGATAATACAGTTGATTGAATTTTGTACGTGACTAATGGTATATTCCAATTCAATCGATTAGTATCACCATTCAATCATTGAAATGTGACGTAAATAAATTTTTTTACGCATATAATCGATTGGTAGGATAATTCAATCGATTGAATTTTGAATTGTGCCGTTCTCAATTTTCATATCGTTTTTATAAATTTTGAATCGTGCCGTGACTAATGGTTTATAAATTTTCATATTACCCAATTGATTGAGTTATGGACCTGAAATTCAATCAATTAATTTTTTAAGAAACACGATTTTAAAATTCTCGACGGATATAATGGATCAAAGATAAACTTTCAATCGATTAGAATTGCCAAAAAATTATTATGATCAATGGAAGATCTAATTCGTTATTGTTTTTATTTTTTATTATTAATAAACATAATAGATGAATGATAAAATAATAATTTATAAAATAAAAAATAATTTTTATGATTAAATAAAATATATGGGATTAATTTGTAATTAAAATTAGAAAATAACTATTTAACAGTTATTAAAAAAACTTAAAAAATATATTTTATTATGGGACTATTTAATGGTCCAAACGTTTTGGTACCATCGAATTCTTAGCCAAATAACTATTTATTAAAGTGGATAAATTAATTAATTTGTTCTTATATACTGTTTCTTTTTTTTAAGACATATAAGTAATTGATTAGAGCATTGGTTGAGATAATTAAAGTTACTATTTTGTTAAATTTTCAATTTAAAGAGAAATTCTAGTTAATTTTGGTATAAAAATTTTGAATTTAAAAATGTTGATAAAAACTATGTTGAATTTTTATTTATTTTATTTTTATTTAAATTAATTACTACATAAGTTAAAGTTTTGTTTTGATGTTATATTCGAGCTTCAATCTGATTTTTAAAGTTTTAATTTACTTAGTTTGATTTTTTAACTTAGTATCCGTGACTCAGATTAGGGTAAAGAAAAATTAGAAATTAAGTAGATGGATATCCGAAAGAAAAACAATAAAATTTTTTATAATCAAAGAGATTGATACACGATTCCAATGGTGGGATTGAATAATTGGTGATAGATTATTTATCAATTTATAATGTTAATAACTTAATATTAAGAAAATGATAAGATTAGAGTATCTAAATCAAAATAAAGCCTTAAAAATTGAAGATAGAATTTTAAAGATAAGATAGATGAATAATAAGATAATAATTTTTTTTAACGATAAGAAAATTTAAAACGGCGTAGTACACAATTCAATCGATTGAATTTGGCAAATCCATATTATTTTGATGAATTCAATCGATTGGGTAACACAACCAATCGATTGAATTGTGAGACCTCGGATTATTTTCAAGCATTCAATCGATTGGGTATATAAGCAATCGATTGAATTATTAAAAGCCCACATTTTAGTCATCGTTCAATCGATAATTTTCAATCGATTGCTTTGTGATAACAACCCGTAGTCCAATCGATTGAGTTATGAAAACCTGAAATTCAATCGATTGTTTTGCTAATTCAATCGATTGATTCTGAAAGAAACACGATTTCACAACCCTGGATGAACGTCACGGATCAAATATAAACTTTAATCGATCAGAATGACCAAAAATTTTATTACGATCAATGGAAGATCTAATTCGTTATTGTTTTTATTTTTTAATTGTTAATAAACATAATAGATGAATGATAAAATAATAATTTATAAATTAAAAAATAGTTTTTATAATTAAATAAAATATATGGGGTTAATTTGTAATTAAAATTAGAAAATGACTATTTAGTAATTGTTAAAAAAACTTAAAAAACATGTTTTGTTATGGGACCATTAAGTGGTCCAAACATTTTGAGACCATCGAATCCCTTGCCGTTCACTGAAAAAAAGAGGAAGGAGTAGAAGAAGAAGAAGAGTAGTAGTAGGAACCCTATCCCCAATTCAACAGAAAAATTATAATTTGTATTTATTTTTAAAATATCTTTTTATTTAAAAAAGTTTAATATTATAAAAAACAAAAAATTATTTTTTATATTAGAGTAAAGGACAAATAGGTCCTTGACTTTTTTTTTGGGACATTTTTGTCCCCAAGGATTGGAAAATACATTCATGTTCCTGACCCTTTCAAAATGCGGACAAATTGACCCCTCCGTTGAAGTGACTCTATTGGACTCAACGGAAAACACTGACGTGCCTCCCGTAACACTGACCTGGCCGTTACGAAAGCACACGTGGCATGTAACTTTTCAAAACAGGACATATTAGTCCTCTCACACCAAAACATGTAGCTTTTTGAAATAGGACAAATTAGTCCTACTATACCAAAACATGTCGTTTCTAATCTCTGTTTCTCAGCTCTGTCAACTGTGAATAATTCCCATTATCCCCTCTTTGTTTCTTCAATCAAAACTCAAACTTTGTGTTTGATTTTAAGTATCCATAGTGTAAAATCTCTGAGAATTCCTTCTACCTACCCAAACCCATAACTGAAGTAAATAGGAAAAAAAACTCACACAGACTTTTCTGCTTACCTTCTGGAGAAACGCTGCGACAACAACCAAGCGGTGGGGTCAGCCAGTGGAGGAGCTTCAGCGACTGTGCGGCGAGTTCGATGGTGGTACTTCGTTGGGTGTGATTTTTTCTTTCTCTTTTCTTATGTAAACTTCTTTGGATGGGTTGGTGCACGAAATTGTGATCTCAATGGCGCCAACAACTTGGTACGCACAATTGTAATATCACTCTTTTTCACAACTTCGCACAACTAACCAGCAAGTGTACTGGGTCGTCCAAGTAATAAACCTTACGTGAGTAAGGGTCGATCCCACGGAGATTGTTGGTATGAAGCAAGCTATGGTCATCTTGTAAATCTCAGTCAGGCGGATTCTAATGATTATAATAGTTTTCGAATATAAAGATAAATAAAGCATAAAATAGAGATAGAGATACTTATGTAATTCATTGGTGGGAATTCCAGATAAGCGCATGAAGATACTATGTTCCTTCTGAATCTCTGCTTTCCTACTGCTTTCATCCAATCATTCTTACCCCTATCCATGGCAAGCTATATGTTGGATTTCACCGTTGTCAATGGCTACCTATCGTCCTCTCAGTGAAAATGGTCCAAATGCGTTGTCACAGCACGGCTAATCATCTGTCGGTTCTCGATCATGTCGGAATAGGATCTATTGATCCTGTTGCGTCTGTCACTACGCCCAACACTCGCGAGTTTGAAGCTCGTCATAGTCATCCCATCTCAGATCCTACTCGGAATACCACAGACAAGGTTTAGACCTTCCGGATCTTAGGAATGGCCGCCAATAATTCTAGCTTATACCACGAAGACTCCGATCTTTCGGAATGGAGGCTAAGAGATACGCGCTCGGTCTAAGGTAGAACGGAGGTGGTTGTCAGGCACGCGTTCATATGTGAGAATGATGATGAGTGTCACGGATCATCACATTCATCATGTTGAAGTGCAGCGAATATCTTAGAATAAGAATAAGCTGAATCGAATAGAAGAACAATAGTAATTGCATTAATACTCGAGGAACAGTAGAGCTCCACACCTTAATCTATGGTGTGTAAAAACTCTACCGTTGAAAATACATAAGAACAAGATCTAGGCATGGCCGAATGGCTAGCCTCTAAAATGTGATCAAAGGATCAAAGGATAATCCAAATATGTCTAATACAATAGTAAAATGTCCTATTTATACTAGACTAGTTACTAGGGTTTACAGTAATGAGTAATTGATGCAGAAATTCACTTCCGGGGCCCACTTTGGTGTGTGCTTGGGCTGAGCTTGAGCTTTACATGTGCAGAGGCTTCTCTTGGAGTTAAACGCCAAATTGTAACGTGTTTTTGGCGTTTAACTCTGGTTTGTGACGTGTTTCTGGCGTTTTACTCCAGAATGCAGCATGGAACTGGCGTTGAACGCCAATTTGCGTCGTCTAAGCTCGAATAAAGTATGGACTATTATATATTGTTGAAAAGCTCTGGATGTCTACTTTCCATCGCAATTGAGAACGCACCATTTGGAGTTCTGTAGCTCTAGAAAATCTATTTCGAATACAGGGAGGTCAGAATTTAACAGCATCTGTAGTCCTTTTTCAGCCTCCTATCAGATTTTTGCTCAGGTCCCTCAATTTCAGTCAGAAAATACCTAAAGTCACAAAAAAATACACAAACTCATAGTAAAGTCTAGAAATGTGAATTTTGCATAAAAAATAATAAAAAATATCTCTAAAAGTAGCTAAATCCTACTAAAAACAATGCCAAAAAGCGTATAAATTATCCGCTCATCATGGGTCTGGTGTCCGACTATGATGATTATTTGATTGATTTATTAAATTATGGATTTTTTTTGTTGAAGAAGATAATGCTAAAAAATTTTTCTGTGCTTTTGAGCTATGGATTCGGTGTTCAGATGATGTTTCACAGGGTTTTAAATGATGAACTCCAGGTGTTTGATAAAAGTTCTGTATGGATATTGTATCAAGACATATTATTGAGTTCATTTGTAACATGAATGAGTACAATAATGTATGCATATTACGGTGATCGTGTATTAGTAATAACTAACATAACAGGCTTTACAAATTACTCTCATCACATTGCATCTTATCGTGTTATATTGCTGTAATTTGTTGTTTGATTGTGCTATTGGGTTAGTGTGGTGGTGAAGGGTAGGAAATAGAAGATATCAAGCATATTGGAAGGCTCTATGAACAAAATAGGAAGAACATGTTAATAAAATCATAAATTGAAAAGATAAAATAAAAAAGATCTATTTGAATTATTTATTTATGTATTGTTCTTAAGTATATTTACTAACAGCAATCGTCAATTCTGTTTCTATCTTTTTGGTAAAGAATTTAACACAAGTAAAAAAGTTATACACACATTCTCACTAAAATTGTGAATTGCAAGTGCCAACTATGACCGCATAAATTAAAGAACATATTCTAACAAAGTCACTCTTCTCTAAGTAGATGACTCATCAAACTTGACATCGGTATCCATGCCTATAAGAAGATCAGAAAGATCCATAAATTATTGGATTTAAAGGATTAAATTGCAATGTCTGAACAAATGAGAAAATCAATGGTTTCAACTTTTATGTGACATGAGTAGTTATGCATATAATTTTGCTTATTAAATATGAAACCACTAATTTTCTCATCAATAGTTCAGATGTATTTTACTTGTATTTTAGAAGATTAGGATTGTGAATTATTAGATACATGTGAGTAAAGGTAATGAAAATATCAGATTTTGACCCCTGAATGGACGACAACCACTCCCCCTACTAGATTCTCATACTCTACTTTCTGGAATCCTGCATCAGCAATCATTGATGCAAATTTCTCCTGCAAATTCAACATAGAATAGGATAATTAGGATAATTCCCATATGCAAAATTTCTAGACATGAATATATCAGATTATCAGTGCAATTTCTGCACAATGCTTAGTATGATAATAGTATAATACATAAACATGCAAGCATACGCAAATATTCAAAAATTGAAGATAAAGCTCCATGGTAGAAAAACAGATAATAATGCTGAGTTGAATAATTGAGTTTAACATACGAGACAGCTCCAAGATAACTGGAAACGCAGCTTGTTAAAATTAAATCATATGTAACAAAGAAATGTGAAAAATCATCCCATTGGTCTACGACCCATCTACCTACTCAAAACATGGTTCACATCTTTTTCTAACACAAAATACAGGCTAACTGTATACTAAATCCAGCCATGTTGAGAAGAATTAAGAGATCTATTAGCAAGTGCAATGATAAAGAAATAAGAACATCAACAACTACCAATATATGAAAGAAACCTTTTATCAAACACCTGGTCGAACTCGCCGCACAGTCGCCGAAGCTCCTCCATTGGCTGACCCCACCGCTTGGTTGTTGTCACAGCGTTTCTCCAGAAGGTAAGCAGAAAAGTGTGTGTGAGTTTTTTTTCCTGCCTATTTGCTTCAGTTATGGGTTTGGGGAGGTAGAAGGAATTCTCAGTGATTTTACACTATGGATACTTAAAATCAAACCCAAAGTTTGAGTTTTGATTGAAAAAACGAAGAGGGGTTAATGGGAATTATTCACAGTTAACAGAGCTGAGAAACAGAGCTTAGAAACGGCATTGTTTTGGTATAGTAGGACTAATCTGTCCTGTTTCGAAAAGCTACATGTTTTGGTGTGAGAGGACTAATATGTCCTGTTTTAAAAAGCTACATGCCACGTGTGCTTCCGTAACGGCCAAGTTAGCGTCATGGGAGCCACGTCAGCGTTTTCCGTTGAGTCCAACAGAATCACTTCAACAGAGGGATCAATTTATCCGCGTTTTTGGAAGGGTTAGGGACATAAATGTATTTTCCAATCCTTAAGGACGAAAATGTCTGCAGAAAAAAAAATTAGAGACCTATTTGTCCTTTATTCTTTATATTATCCTCTTTTATCTTTTATTTTTTTAAAATGTTTTTAAAAAAAGATAAACTTTTTGGAGAATCTCATCCAAATAAATTCATAATTTATATGGTTCCAAAAGACCAAAAAAGTTCCCTGCAAAGATATAAAAAGATATAATAATAATAATAATAATAATAGGAACCCTGGCCCCAATCAACAGAATCAGATCGCAGAATCCCATACGTTCGTTCATACATTCCGGTGAGTCAAGTCCTCCGCCTTCTCTCGAGCTTCTCTTCTGTTTCTGTGTTATTTGCTGATTGATCCTGAAATCAGATTAACATTCAGAGAGAGATATGGCTTGTGCTGGAGATAAAAGAGTTAGGGATGTGGACGATAAACCGAATTACATTGTGAGAATAACTTCCTCTGATGAAGATGATGACGACGATTACGATTCGATTGAATACGTTTCCTCTCCTAGGAAGCCGACTGAGGAAGAAATTTTTGACTATTACAGACAGGCCTTCAGCAGTAAGGTGCTTTTAAATTCACACACTTTTTATTTTTTTTTTCATTTTATTCTATTTTATTCTTTTTAGGGTTTAGGATTTAAGGATTTATTCTGTTTAGGGTTTTGAATTTTTTTATCTTGTTTACAGGGATTCGATGTTCCAGAGACTGGATGCTTATTAGCTGGCGGAATTGGACCCTATCGGATAATAAATGAGACACGTGAGCAACGTGTGACCGATATGGCTAAGCAAGCTTTGCAAGTCTATAATGACGAAAATGTATGGTTTATGATGGTTTTTGATTTATCGATTTTAATTTATAACTATAATCTCATTCACTAATGGTTGTTGTTATTACCATGTAGAATGCGCGTTTTGAGTTTGATCACCTTGTCAAGGCTAATAGCCAAGCTGTTGCTGGCCTTATGTTTTACATTACTTTTATGGCACGCTCGGGAGATAATGCGTCTCAAACCTTTTATGCCACAGTGTGGAAAAAAATATGTAATCAGGGAACAGAAGTCCAGAGTTGTGTGATGGAAACTGAGCAGGTATCATCATGATTTATCCATCTTTAGCGTGTATCTTGTGACATGAGATATCTAGTCAAGTTTTGTAAGATGGTACCTGATTAGGTACCAACATTGCGACCATCATGATTTATCTGATCTTGATGGTGTATCTCATGGCATTTCGTTTTAGTTATGACTTTGTTGATTGTGTATGGATGCATTTTTACTTTGATAATGCTGTTTTGCTTTGTGATTACTTTATCATAAGGTTTGCATACATTGTGATTCAGATAATTATTTGTGATTGTTAAATTGCTTGCATGAGTAATCATAAGTTATTGCCTATCATAAAATCATCAAAACATAAGTGATATTGCTTCTATTTTTTTCTTGTCAAGATATTTCATTTTATTTGGTTTGGTAAAACTTTTACTTTTCAAAATTAGCTTATAAAAATTAATTTTCAAAATATAGCTTTTAAAAGTTGTAGCATCTATGTTTGGTAAATTAAATTAGAAATGTTTTTTAATAAGCACAAACAACAAGTACGTTTGGTAAAATAGTTTTTAAAAATAGACATTCATGTAAGAATTAAATTTGAATATTAATTAATGTATAAAGTTATATTAGACCTTTTAATTTTAATAAGTACAAGTCATGTTTGAAAAAATCCACTTTAAGTGCTTTCAAAAGCACTTCAAAAAGCTTTACCAAACCAAGCCTGATCTTCTCATATATATTGATAATTGACTAATTGTTGACAAATAAAAATTAAGAATGTATTTCATAGTTTTGATTGAGTATTGTATTTAAATATTTTCTCCCTACTTTTCATGTGGTTAGTCTATTTCTCTGCATTGATTGTTTGCATTGTAGTTAATGTAACATGCTGAGATTCTCTCTTAATTTATTTATCTGAAGCTGATACATCTCAGGTGTAAGTTGCAGAGACAAGTCTAGGAAGTGTAATCAGAAGTTAGTGGATATTGTTTTTAGCTCAATTAGGAAGTGTAATCTGAGCTGAGCTCATCTACAAGCTGAGGTTCAGCACCCTTAGCTTCTTTTAGCCATTTCCTCTCTTCTCTGTTGACTCACACTACCTCATTCTTCCTCTAATCTCGTTCAATCCTCTGTCCTCTTCTGCTATCTTTTCTCTTTTTCTCAACTGTTCTTGATTTCTAAAACCAAAAGTTCCCGATTTTAACACAACTACACATGATTTTTTTTTTTGGGTCATACAACACTCACACACATTCCACACACACACTAACCTAGTAACTCCTCTAGGATTCGATCCTGGTGTGGCTTCATTTTAGGCAAACATCTTTGCCACTATGTAGTATATACGCACTCTAATATGGGTGAGTTTTAGCATGAGGCTCTTTTTTTTTTTGGTCATGAGCATGAGGCTCATCTGGAAAGGATCAAGTGGATCCGGGTGCGCTGTATCAATATTGACACCACTTGGTTTTAGACTTGTTATTGGCAGTATCCTCTTCTTTTTTTTGGACACGTTATTGGCATTATCTGATTTTATGGACTTTGTATGTGCTTCCAATATGAACCCATGTTGAAATAGATAAAAGTTTGACAAATAAAAATTAAAAATGTATTCATAGTTTTGATCAAGTATTGTATTTAAACATTTTCTCTCAATTTTCATGTGGTTGGGGTTAGTCTGTTTTTCTGCATTGATTGTTTGCATTGGAAGTTAATGTTAACTTGCTGAGATTCTCTTTTAATTTATTTATACAGGAAACTGGTACATCTCAGGTGTAAGTTTTGGAGATGAGTCTAGGGTCCCTGTTCTAGTTGTGTTTATGGTTTGTTGCTTCTCTGATGCTATTATATAATTTTAATACTTATAAAAGAGTCTAGGGCTCTGCTCTAGTTGTGTTTTTTGGTTTGTTCCTTCAAGAAAGAAAACTCTCAGATACTATTATATAATTTTAATACTTGTGAAATAGTACCATGTTAATTGACCATTGTTTCCAGAATTTGTGGGGATTTTTATTTATTTATTGTACTCAGTTCTGAGTTCTTAATATTATGTTAAAATATTTGCGTTGCACTAGTCAGAAAAGGATACTTGTCTTGAACATGCGATGGGATATTGGGATACTATAAGATTTCTTGACTGTAGACATTATTAATAAACTCGCATTGTTAACAATTTTGGATTTGTGAATGGTTGTTATGGACTGGAAGTGCTTCAAACATTTTTCTTCCAAAACATCAGTTGACAAACATTAGAGCTCTGTGATGTTTCAATAAATAAACGATCCAAAAATTGGACATCGATTTTTGGCATCTTTTACGATGTTGGCAACTTTTACTAGCTCCGAATGGTCAATTTTGAAACAATTGGGCATGTGCGTGGGTCGAAATATTTTATATTTTGATATAAATGATTTGTATCTAAATGGTGATTTTCCAATTATTTGTCCTACTGATTATTTGTCGAAAAGAGAAAGCCCCGGTGAAAATATAAGAACTTAAGAAGTAAGAACTAATCAAGTATTACAGTCATCGCTATTGAAATAGAAACACAATCCTCAGCCAAAGTTTACAAGTCATTCAAACAATACCCTCAAACTAATCAAGACAAACAATACTTCAAATTAAGCAAGTTCTTTCCTTCTAATAACAAAATTACAACCTAAAAATATTAACAGGAATCATGCCATCGGACAACAAATTAATATAGGATCTTTTATATTTTTTATTTATCTCTTCCTTAATGATATATGGCTTCCGACTTATTTTACCGTAGCCACCATTAGCCCATCCCGCTCCCCAAGAATTTTTGATGATCCAATATTCTTCCAAAGTTTTCCCAACCATCTCAGTAACACGGCCAACCACCAAAATCACGTGTCGGTTCTCTAATACTCTGATATCAGATGGTTCCTCTGGACCACGGTAGATGCAATCCTACAAAGTAAGATAGAATAAAAATTAGAGGTAAAAATCTATAGAATTTTTTTACAAATGAAAAACCATACTTACTGCTTGTAACTCGACGAATTCAGGAGTTGCAATCACCGTAGCAAGTATAGGCTGGTTTTCCACCTCTTTCCACATATCTTTGTAGGACACAGGTTTAAGGGTTTCAAAATTGAACTCAGCCTGCATATATAAATATAAAGAGTAAGCAAATAATAAAATAATAAAACAGGAATTGAATAAAAAAAATTCAAATTAATAATAATATCTATTTAAATTTTTACCTGTCTTAACTTTGTATTAGGTTGTCTTTCTCCTATAAATGGACACTTATCCTCAGTGACACAGCCATTCTCACTTATCCATTGTAAAACATTATCACTTGCAGCCCCATAACAATCTTTATGATCTAATGCTGAAATCCCTAGATGTCGCAGGCTTGTTGGATCTTTTCTTAATTGTTCAATCTGATCATTGCTTAAGTAATTGTTGATTAAATCCTGTGGTGAAATAATAATATTTTCACCGCTTGATTTATCAACTGCATTATATCTAGCCTCTAAAACAGCTGCAATTGCCATTGCCCAACAACAACCTAATTTAAAAAATTTAATATTAATATTACTTAATAGGTAATCCAATAAAAATATATATTTTTATTCATATTAAATTAAAAGAGATAAAAGTCATAGGAATTAAAAAATAATATAATTATTATGACCTACTAATTAATTCTATTGGTTTACTATTTTATTAGTGAATATATTCATTCTTATTAAACTCAATCATCAAAAATTATAAAACTTTTAATTATTTTAGGGGTTTTTTTCTAGTGTAAAAAGACCAAAATCTTCTGCATTTATAGAACATGTGGTATTGTGTGAAGATAACAAGTGTTTAACTGAGAAGACATTTTCTAGTGTCTTACAATGACCACACATGGGAGCATTCTTTTTTCCAATTCAGTTGCTTTCATAGATGAATTTGATTAAGTAACTATTACGTTTTTTTTTAATGTATGTAATTAATGTAATTGGCATTTTTTTTGCTCATGGACAAAAAGGGCCAAACGGGCAGACCCACACCAAGTCATCAGCGACCTTATTTGCTATAGCACACAAATTTCTTAGGTATTTCCTTTTTATTACACTTACAATCAAATAATAATAATAATAATAATAACCAACAACTTTAATTTTTTTAATTTTTGAGTTTTTTTATACTTCAAGTCATGTAATAATTTGAATTTAATCGGATTCTAATTTTTTTTTAATTTTAAAATATATACAGTGCCCACAATCAAAGAACCAGCGTTAAAAGTAAAAAAACCCAGTACCCACAATTACATTTATAGTAGATAATAATTTATAGTAGATTGATTGGAAGGGAAATAAAAAGAGAGAATACCGAAGAAGTTTGTGGTGTGTTGCTATAGCTAACAATAGTAATAATAACGTCATGTGATTTGGCGTGGGTTTTAGTTTTTTACCCATGATGGAAAAAAAGCTGATTACATTAATCACACACTAAAATATAGAGTTACCTAATCAAACTCATTCATAAAAATAACTGACTCGGAAAAAGTATATGTAAAAAAAAAAAAATTAGAGAACCAATTACAATATAAGCTAACTAAACTAATTTTTTATTTTAAAATTTAAAAAATTAAAATAGTGAAAAGTTATTAGATAAAAATAAAAAATTTTATATTGTAATATATCTTAACAATGATATAACTAACAATTTGTCAATTTTAAAATACTATTAAGAAAAAAATAAAAAAACTTTTAAAAATGGCAATATAGGTTAAAATTATAACAAAAAATATTAAATAACTATGATTAACTACAAACAATAAGCTTTATTACCTTAAGTATTTTCAGTTTTGGAGCCATACTGCTGAAATAGCTAGCACTACAAAAGAAATGGTGAAACAAATAATTTAGTACATAGACAAACTAAATATGTATATGAAAAGCATATATATTACTAAATTTAAAACATAAAATTATATTAAATATTTTATTGAAACAAGCTTAAAACTAATGATCATATAATATTTAGTTAGAGTTACGGTTTTGAAAATATAAAAAAATTTTAGAGAGATAAAATTTTTATTGGGAGTATTTACCTAAACTCATGGATGAATTAACAAATAAAAATACCTTTTAAGTTCATTTTATTCAAATATCATAAACTCTTGTTTACTAGACCCTCACACTCACTCACACACACAACAGCGCATGAAAAAGAAAAGAAAAGAAAAGAAGAGAAAAGAAAAGAAAGGGAGAGGACAGAGAGTACGAGGAGAAGAAACAAGGGAGCAAAATACGAAAGAAGAAGGAAAGAGGAAGAGGAAGAAGAGACGGCGCCGGCCAGCCTGAGAGAGCCATTATCGCCACCGACAGAGAAGGAGGGAGATAACGCTGGCCAAGAGAGGGAAGAGAAACAGAGAGACGAAGGGAAGGAGAGAGAAACAGAACGAGGCAGAGAGGACTGCGAGGGAAGAAGGAGAAGAGGGAGCTGACGACGGCGGCGGTGAGAGAGGCGGTCGCCGCAGCTGAATCGAGAGAGAGAGAGAGAGATAACGAACCTCAATGGTGGACGTCGCCTAGATCAGTGGAATTAGCTAGAGAGAACAGAAGCAATGAAGAAGAGAGAACATTGTGGATTGATGAATCAGAGAAGAAAATGAGATCGTGGATGGATAGTTACAGTGCAGCATCAATGTACATTTATACAAGGTGAGAGTGTGTGTAAAACGTGATAATCAGGACTGTACAAGTTAGTTAGCAGTTTCAACCAATTGGAGGTGAGCTGGCACAACTGACTGAGGGCATAACTACTTTCAGTTACAGGAAGCTTCTAGAGGTGAGTGAAGGGAATATTTTGGCTTTTGAGTATGATTTTGGTGATATAGTCAGAGGGGTGGCCAAGTCTCTGATGCCAAAGGTCAAGAGGGATTTTTGGACTGGATTTAGGGGCTGGAGCTGCTGGTGAAGTGGTGCTGGTTTTATGGGTTCTTGGTGTGGCTGGTTGACTGGTATGGGAGTGGTCTGTGTTGTAGTTGGTGTGCACTATGGTAGTGAGAACAGCTGAGGCATTTGTAAGAGGAGGTAGAGGTTTACTTTGAGTGGTCAGATTGGAAAGTGAACTTGAATTGGCAGAAGAGGGATTAGGATGGTTTGAGTTGGTAGAAGAGGGTTTTGGATTAAAGTGCAGATTTTGGCAAGAGTTAAGATTAGCTGATGTATGTGTGAGAGGGGCTAAAGGTTTGCTTTGAGTGGTTATACTAGAATTGGCAGAGGAGGGGTTAAGGTTGGGAAGCAGATTTTGGTAAGAGTGACCAGCTAGACTGTAGTTATCACTGCAGTTTTTGGCTTGCAAATTTACACGAGAATCACCAAGAGTGTAGCACTTGTTAGCATCAACTTCAGATAGTGAATTTTTGCAGCATGAATCATTAGTTGCACAGTATAAATTATTAGCTAAACTGCAGGAATCATTAATTGCACATGAATCATCAGTTACAAAATCATCAATTACACAAGCATTATCAGCTACATTGTGCCTATTGCTGCTGGCAATTTTGGTATGCAAGGTTACATAGGAATCACTAGAATCACTAGTTGTAGAATTATTAGAATCATTAGTGCCATTGACCGCAGAGTCAACAGTTGCAGATTCATCAAGGGAACTGCACAAGTTTTTACTCTTATTGCTACTTTTCTTTTCTTTGTTTTGGCTGCCTAAAGTTCTTTTATTTTGTGCTTTGTTTTCTGTTCTTGCAATGTTTGCACATGGTTTCTTTTTCTGCTCAGCATCAAACAGTTGAGCTTTATTAGAGTTCCACAGTGGTCTTGGTATCTGTATATCATCAAACTTATATAGACCATTGCTAAGCCTGCCTTGCAGCAGAATCTTCCTGGATTCCTGACATTTTACAGCACAGAAGTGAGGCCAGAATTCAAAGAACACTTTGTTGTCCAATGCAAACTTTGAGACACTAATTAGGTTCTTAGAGATAGTGGGTACATGAAGCAAGTTCTGAAGTTTGAAAAAGGTTTTAGACATAGATGCATGCATGATAGATCTCCCAAATGTTAGCAATACTCATACCTTTGCCATTACCTCCAAACACTTGCTCAGGACCTGCATACTCAGAGCTGTTGATTAAGTTCATCTGATCGAAGGTGATGTGGTGGGAAGCTCCTGAGTCTGGATACCACCCTTGATCAGTACAGGTGTTGGTGGCAAGCAAGGCTTGAGGAGGGTTCTGGTTGTTGTTGCTTGAGTGCTGAGCTGGTTGGAAGGAGGATTGAGAGTGCTGAACTTGCTGGTGAAAGCCAAGATTAGGTGGAGGAGGACCACTGTTGAAGCTTTGCAGCTGCGGATTCTGGTAGTTCTGATTGAATCTGTGGAAGCACTCCCAGACAGTGTGACCAACTCTGCCACATAGCTGGCACTGAGCCCGATTTCCTTGCCACCAGTACCTTCCTCCTCGAAAGCCCCTTCCTCTGCTCCTTCTGCCAGATTGCCCTCTACCATAATTGTTGTAGTTCTGATAGGACTCCTCAGGTGAGGACTCGGTTCCAGTTTTGCTTGTGGCAGGTTCCTTATGAGCCAGATTTGCATGAACTAGTGCTAAATCAGTCTTCCTGAACCTCTCATTTACCTCTTCTTGTGAAAGAAGCTGAGACTCAAACTCGCTGACTGTCATGTGGTCGATCTTTGAGTTTACCATGGTTATGAAGGCGCTGAAGTCTTCATCCAAGCCCTGTAATGCAGCTTCAATGTGCTCTTCATTTGACAGTGGTGCTCCAAGAGCAGATAAGGAGTTTGCTACCTTATTGATCCTAGAGATGTATTCAATTGCAGAGGCACCTTGCTTCTTGATCATCTTTAACTGAGCTTTCAGCATTCGAATCTTGGATTTTTGTCTAGCTGCAAAATATTCATCTAGAGCTTCCCAGATTTCGTGCGCGTATCCAAACTCTACAACCTTGTTGACGAAGGCTTCATTCATGGCAGAAAGCATCCAGGCCACTAAACATTCATCATGTTGTTCCCAATCTTCAAATTCAGGTGACACTTTTCCAATAATCTTGTCTTGATCCGAATTGAACCTTCTTGGGATTGACAGGGCAGTGATGTGATTCTGAAGTTTATTTGCCTTAACACACGCTAGTGCTTGTCGCTTCCAAGCTTTGAAGTTGTCTTCATCCAACTTGATCGTTGCTGGAAAATTTGCAATGGACGCCATAGGAGCTGCAGGTTGTAGCTGTGGAGTTCTGTTTTCTTGGTTCTGTGAAGCGGAAGAGCCAGAGTTTTCCATGGATCTGAACCGTGAGCTCTGAAACCATGTAAGGTATCAGTAGCTAGAAAGATCTAAGATCAATGGAATTAGCTAGAGAGAAGAGAGGAAGTAGTGAAGAAGAGAGAACACTGTGGATTGATGAATCAGAGAAGAAAATGAGATTATGGATGGATAGTTACAGAGTGCAGCATCAATGTACATTTATACAAGGTGAGAGTGTGTGTAAAACGTGATAATTGGGACTGTACAAGTTAGTTAGCAGTTTCAACCAATTGGAGGTGAGCTGGCACAACTGACTGAGGGCATAACTACTTTCAGTTACAGGAAGCTTCTAGAGGTGAGTTCTTCACTAACATAGCCGTTGAGTCCGAAGAAGGACGCCGCTAAAGAAGGAAAGAGGAAGAGGAAGAAGCGCGCCAGGATATGCTTCAAGTGACTGCTACCGCTTCACAAAGATCCATCTATGAAATCAATTGGTGGATTCTGTGTATATGTATGTAGGAAGAAATCTGGTCTCCTGGCACTCAAAATAAGGAGTAGTAGCTAGATTGAGTACAGAAGCAGAATATAGAGCGTTGGCAGACCTAGTAGCAGAACTGATCTGGTGGCCTGTTCAGGAAGCTCCTGATTGAACAAGGAGTAGTAGCCTATTTTGCTGCTTTGAAACATATTGACATGACATTTTGAAAATCTTTCAACTTAATGAGCTTTGATCATCACTGTTCGTTCTTTGAAATTCATTGAAAGAATAGGAATTAAACTTTTTTACTTACAGGGGCAGAGATTGATCCAGAACTTCTCTTCCTGCTCTCCTTCTTGAGAGTTCATTCTCAATGGATTTGGTGGAGATATATATATTTTATCTTATAAGCTATTTGCTCTAAAACTTCACTTCTTTAAATATTTGCAAATCTTACCATGATTGGGAATACGAAGTCCTTATTAAAAACTATAGTACAACAATTAGTTTCTTTTGGTTATATCTTTTTCATGCTCATTCTCATTCTCTGCCCCTATGTTACATACATGCATCCAAACACTTAGATTCTACTTATGATATTCAATGAGTGATTTTTTATTCGTAGATACTGATATATTCGTAATTCCAAGTTTGAGAATTGACTCGGATCAGAATAAATTGCATGTTCCAAGTACAGAGTCCTCAAATTCTGCAGCAAAGGTCAGCTCAAAGTATATATTATTGTGAATTTGTGGCTGTTTCTTATAATTGTTTATGATCATTCTATGCAGTCTCTGAAGTACAAACTTCTCTTTAGTTGTTAAGATAATGTATACTAAATATAAAATTTGTCAATTACATTTGAGTTGTTTTACATTTCATCCTAAAGATAGTATTTTTTTAGTCTTCTTGAACTGGGAGGGTACATTATTTATAAGTAGTATAAGCGGTATTTAGTTTTAATTCTTCATAATATATCTTGAGAACCTCTTTTTTAGTTTCAATTTAGATAAGATCAAGTAGCCTATAAATTACTGCAAAGAATCATAGAAGTCTATAGAGGTACGATTTGCTAGTTTTAGGTCATGATTCAGATTTTAATAACATAGAAGTTTACTTTTGTAATTGCTCTTGATCATCATTCAGTTTTAAGAATTTGGCTAGTGTATCTTAACATTGAGACATTAAGCGCTTGTTCAAATGTATGCTGCACTTTAATATAAACACCACAACTCTGCAAAATGTGTTTGAATGTTGCATGAATATTATTAATGTTGCATCTTTTTCTCAAGTTATGGCTGAACAGGTGGTATTTATTTATTTTTCGCTTCTAATAATAATTACATTGAGAAGGAAGAGTATATCCTCCATTTGATTTGCTGGGGACCCTTATTGGCCTTAGATATTTCCTCTTATTTTGTGATGTTTTCTTTTATTATTATCTCTTCTCTTTTGTTAATTTGCATGTAGCTAGGTGATGATCATACATTCATATAGGAGAACCACTACTATTTTGTTTATTTGGTTTCATATTAATTTTATATGCACTAGTCATGGAAGACTATTTTGGACTTGCACTCATTCTTAACTTATTATTATTATTATTATTATTATTATTATTATTAGTAGTAGTAGTAGTAGTAGTAGTATATGTACTGGGGCATGCATTGTTTTATTCCTTGAACTTTATGTTAATGAACCTCAAATTAGGGAGACCATGGGGAAAATTCTTGCTCGTGGGCACAGTCGGTTCCTGTCTATTCTGAAAATTCAAATTTTAAGATTCTTGAACCTAAGGCTTTGTGTAAATTACCTGAAGTCATCGACTCTAGTTATATATCTGTGCCTTTGTCACACTTATACTTCATTTAAGTTCTATTAATTTTTAATTAATTTGAAATTTATAAATGAATTTGTACAGTTACTACAGTTGCCAGACTTTTTGGGTAGCTCATGTATATTTCCTAATGAAGGTGGATGTCTTAGGTCTAACAAGGGTCCATGGAGTGATCCTGATATAATGAAGGTAATGTTTCCTTTCATATATATAGTTTTAGTCATTAATTGTGAGCTCTTGAAAATGTATCATAGTTTAGAATTACGGAGATAGTATTTGGCAACTAATGTACGTATTCTGATTTTAGCTTGTACATAATGAGGATGCAATATTTGTGAGGCAAACCAGCCAAGCGTCCAATGGACAACAGAAATATTTTCTATTGCACCCACTGAAGGCAAGTGTAAGTCTTCTTGACATGCAAAGTTAGGAATATAGTTTTTTAATGTCTACTACTTCAGATATTACTTAGTATTATTATATGGTTTTTTAATTCTTTTACTCAACTTCCAGGGACAATGCATTGATATGTCAATAGCAGAATCAGGACATAATATTGATGGTTACTCCTCTCCCCTTAGACAAAGGAACTGTCCTTATCCTCATTTAGCCTCGGTTCATGAAGAGGTCAGTGTTGAAGCCTCATCTTTTGGTTTATTTTAGAATCACCGATTATGTTTCTTATCTTCACAGATTTCATAGATGTTATCTATGCTTATACGTCTTGAGCTCACAATCTTTCCTATGACAATGTGTAGGTCAGGACATCAGATCTTAATGGATACTATAGCTGTGATGATAGCGCTATTTCACCTGATAAAATGATAGAAAATGACCAAGAAATCTGATAGTATGCCTAGAAAAAGTATATAATGCTCATGCAATCCTTTGATATACTTGTGTTAATGGTTGCAAACAAGAGGATCCTAGTGATCCCTTGATGATTTCACATACTTGTGTTAATGATATATGGTTATTATTGCAGCAGAGACGCGGCTATTCTGTTGAACTAGGATCTTGTCTCTGGCACCACATCAATAGAAGACTTGGTCAGGCAAATGGAATACACACTTTGGCATTTTGGTCTAAATATGCTGGGACAGTCCACTTTGTTTTATAAATATATAATGTAGATTTACCCTTAGATCCTTTTTTCTTGTAGTATAATTTGTGTTGTTTAAATTTGTATTATAGTTTATTACTTTTCAAGAAAAATTTGTGTATGAATATTTTGAATTTAATGAAATATTTTATTTTGTAGTAATTAATTTTAGTATATTTATATTATGTACAATAATAATTGTTGGTAAAAATAATTTGAAATTTTAGAAAAAGATAGGTTGTTATTTCTAAAAGAGTAAGTATAATTTAAAAAGTCTTAAGATTTTAGCGGTCATAGTAATGACAACCAAAAGTAAACATTATAATTTTGGAATTATTTTTAGTGGCCATATAAATTACCAGTAAAATGGTTTTGGCGGCAATAGTAATAGCCACTAAAAGTGAATAACATTGCAATTAGAATTATTTTTGGTGGTCATATAAATTGTCAAGAAAATGGCCGCTAAAAGTTATATGCTTTTTGCGGCCATTAAAAAGGTCTTTACCGGCAAATGTTATAATTACCACTAAAACCTTTTAGCGACAAAGCATAACACAGCTAATGTCTAACTGCCGGTAAATGTATTAGTGGCTATTTTTATTGTCCCTAAAAATAAAATAAATGGTCGCTAAAAATGATTTTTCTAGTAGTGATAGCATATTTTTGTGATTTTCCTCTATATTGTACTTAATTATAGAAAACATGCTTTTTAAGTTTCAAAAATACTAATTTTAATTCCTTTAAATTTCACTCGATGCCTTGATATATATGTGTTAAGTAATTTTAGATTTAGACATCAATAATGAATTAGAAAAAGTGGAGAAAGAAACATGTAAGAATGAAAAATCATAAAAAAAAGGAAGTTTTGGGTCTCAACCGGTATGCGTAGTTGCGTACACATCTTTGATGTCGCGTAAGCATCATTGAAATCTGTTACAGATAGAAGGAGATGGCTATAAAAGGCAAAGAGCTTCATTGCTCTGCACTTGGGAGCTTTCCTCTCTCAACAGGAGAGTCGTCCAAGAACTTCGGGTTCTTCTCTAAATGGGAGTTCTATTCAACCTCAATACCCACAACATATCTTTAACCATCTCCATACTTTATAAGCCTGAGCGTTTAAACAGCTGAAAGGCCTGTAAAACACAACAAAAAATATTGAGCAACATACAGCATGAGCAACATAGAAGGAAGAGTTATCAAGCTGAATAAACCAGGAGAGCTGGGATACAAGAAAGAGTGCCTAAATGTAGTGGGCAAGATAATAAGTGACAAAGAAATAAGTTTCAAAACATATAAGAATGCCTTACTGGGAATGTGGAGAAACCCACAGGGGGTTGCAGTTATTGATATTGGTTCGAAGAAGATGTTGTTCAGTTTCAAAGACAGAAAGAAAGGGCTACAAATAATGCAGAATGGGCCATGGAATGTTAGAGGAAATATGGTCAATCTTAGACTATGGAGGGAGGGTGAATCAGTGTTCGAGGTAGATCATGACTTCATGGAATTTTGAATCCAAATACATGGCATCCCGCTCGACCTCATGGATAAAGAGACAGGAGCGCGCATAGGAGAAATGTTGGGAGTTTTAGCCGAGGCGGAAGACCCAAAAATGGATGGCATTCTGAGGAGATCATATCTAAAAATTAGGGTCAGCATCGACATCACCAAGGCGCTACCCACAGGCTTCTGGTTAGACAGGGAGGAGCTGCCTCCTCTGTGGGTCTTCTTCAGGTACGAAAGGCTGCCGGATAGCTACTGTTTCAATTGTGGAATTTTAGGGCATAAAAAGAAGACTTGCAAGAACCCAACAGCAATGGCAAGCTAGGATCCTACCAAGAAGAGGTATGCGCCAGGTCTAGGAGCAGGAAATGGACGACCAGGGTCAACGGCGGGGGGAGAAAGCTCAAAACAACAAAGTTGGAATGAGGAGGGAGAAGGGTTGGTGCGTGAGCAACAGAACCAGGAAAGGGAGAGTGGGGAGAAACAGAAATCGGAGGAGAGCAGGATAAGGGAGGAACAGGCGCTTCAGCATAAAATCAGGGAGGAGAGTGTCCGAAAAAACCAAACTGAGAGAGAGAGGAAGAGATGGCTGAGACAGAAGAGCAGGTAGAGAAAGTACAACAAATCCTTGATTTTCAGGGAATTAGGAATACGTAGAATATCCTAGAAGCTGCCTATACATTTAATAGCCTCATTGAGGAGATAAGGGAAAGAAAAAATGAATGGGCCAATAACAATAAGGCCCAGAAGGGAGGAAAAATGATTGGGGTGCAGAGGTCAGAAAGGAAGTGCCCAACAAAGGAAAATGGGACAAATACAGAGGCAAACATTTTACATGGAGAGAATGGGAAAAGAAATGGGCTGAAACAACATATAATAGAGGAAGGGGAAGTGAACAGCTACAGCATTGCGAAGGGGAGGTTGGGCCTGGAGAACGAAGCAAGAAAAGAAACCATAGGCTAGGAATTAAAAAGGCTGATGTTAGCAAGACATAAGGGTAAACAAATTTGTGAAGACATAATGGGAGGGAATGATAATCTAGCCTTACTGAAGGGTGAAAGGGAAGAGGACAAATAAAAGAAATCTTCAAAGGAAAGGCAGAAGAGGGATCATAAGTATGAGGATCAGCATGCTCACTTGGGGGGGAATGACTACTATGTTGAGCTAGCAAGTGATGAAGATCAAGAAGAAGAAACGGAAGCACAGGCAGATTGGGAAACACAGCTAGCAATGAAGCTGGAAATAAAACTGAATTTAAAAAGAAAAAGAGAACTATCACAAGTGCCTTTGCTAACAGACACGGAATGGAGGGAGGAGTGTGAGGATAAGGAAGCCAAGAAACTGAGGAGCAGCAACACTGCTCGGGATTCAAGGGAGTATCAACCAGCAACACAGGACTCTGAATTTCTCAAGGAAGGACAGATGGCTGAGGAGGTGGGCCTTAACATGCCCCAACCTCCGCCATGAGTATAATAAGCTAGAATTGTCGGGGAATAGCGGCTGCCCCGACAATCTCTGAGTTATACAATCTATGTAAAAAAGTAAAGCCGCTTATAGTATTTTTAATAGAAACTAGGGCTAATAAGGAAAGAATGAATAGGATAAGAAGGAAAACAGAATTGACAAAGTGAGAGATGAAACAAGTCGGTGGATACAAGGAGAGGCAAACATAATGAGGTTAGTGGAAAGGTACTATACAAAGTTATTCACCTTCGAATGGGATAGAAACCTAGAAGAGTGCATAAGAGACATACCAAGGAGAGTTACCAAAAAGATGAATGAGGAACTGATGGCAAAAATTAATGATGAGGAAATAAGGGAGGCAGTTTTCAGTATGGGAGGGCTGAAAGCTCCGGGGCCAGATGGTTTAAATGGGATTTTTTTCCAACATCACTGGGAGATCCTAAGTAAAGAAGTTTGTGGAGTAGTGAAGCAAATTTTCGAAGAAGGATGCATACCTGGGGATTTAGGGGAAACTATTGTTGTTTTGGTACCCAAAGTTAGCCAACCGGAATGCCTAAATCAGCTCAGACCAATAAGTTGCTGCAACTTTGCATATAAGATTGTAACTAAGGCCTTGGTGGGAAGGCTAAGGAAAGTGCTAGATCAAATCATATCTCCAGTTCAGAGTGCATTTGTCAAAGGAAGACTCATACAAGACAATATAATTATTGTGCAGGAAGCTTTCCATATGTTAAATAGAAAAGGAAACTCGGGAAGTAAGGACCTAGCAATGAAATTGGACATGAATAAGGCTTATGATAGATTGGAATGGAATTTTTTGCAAAAGGTCATGGAAGAATTTGGATTTAGTAATGAACGGGTGAGGCTGGTTATGAACTGTGTTAAAAGTGCCACTTACAGATTTAAAATAAATGGGAAGCTATCTAATAGGATCACCCCTCAAAGAGGACTTAGATAGGGAGACCCATTATCACCCTACCTCTTTATCTTGGTAGCTGAAAGCTTAACTATTCTGATGGAAAAGGTGATGAGGGATAAGCTGATTTCTGGAATAAGATTAGCCCCATCAACACCGGTCATTACTCATTTGTTATTCGTTGATGATTGCATAATTTTTACAGGTGCGGAAGAGGAGGAGATGTTTCAACTCATCCAGATATTAAACAAATACACGGAGGCATCAGGACAAAGAATCAACACTGAAAAATCCGGGCTAATTTTTGGAAGCCAAGTATCTATACAGAAGAGGGTGAACATAGAAGAGATAACTGGAATGGCGTCATGGGAGGATCCAGGAAGATACTTAGGGCTGCCTGCGAGATGGGGAAGATCCAAAAACAGGGCGCTGGAGTGGATAAAGGAGAAAATACTTGACAAGATGCAAGGATGGAAAGAGAAGCTTCTAAATCAAGCCGGAAAGGAGATTTTGATAAAGCAGTAATTCAAGTGATCTCGGCTTTTGCTATGAACGTCATCAAATCCCTAAAATTCTTTTGCAAAGGAATCGAGGCTGCAATAGCGAGGTTCTGGTGGGCAAACAACGGGAAGGAAAAAAGTATCCATTGGAAAAGCTGGAAAAATTTGACTAAGTGTAAGACAAATGGAGGCCTGGGGTTCAAGGATTTGGAGTGCCAAAACATTGCGCACCTAGCGAAACGAGCTTGGAGACTACTAAAAGAGGAGGAAGCTATTTGGGCAAAGACTCTAAAGGCAATTTATTATCCTAACTGCAGCCTATGGGAAGCGAGAGAAGGAAGGAACACGTCATGGATATGGAAAAGCTTGTTGGAGGGAAAGGATTTCCTTAGAAGGAAGGGCAGATGGAGCATAGGGAGTGGAACGGAGATAAATATCTGGGAGGATAATTGGGTGGCAAGAATAGGGAAAATGAGGAGATGTGGAGAAGAACGAATCAGAAAAGTGAGCGATCTAATAAAGCAGGGGGAGGGCTGGGATGAGAACAGAATTAAGGAATTATTTCCGGAGAACATAGCAGAATTAATCACCAGAACACCTATCAGCCTGATTAACAAAAAGGATAATCTGATCTGGCCATACAGAGCCGAAGGACAGTACTCAGTGAAATCAGGCTACCGGGCTGCGAAAGAGGAGAAAGATACAAAAGAAGAGATAAAATTCAATGAAGCTTCATCAAGTCAGAATCTCAGGGTGATTTGGGGGACTATATGGAGACTACCAATGCCACAAAAGATCAGAATGTTCTTATGAAAAGCAGTGGAAGGAATTCTGCCAGTAAATAGTAATTTGTATAAGCGTAAAGGTGCAGTTAAGCATTCATGTAGCATATGCCAGGATGAGAATGAAACTGTTGAACATGCTTTACTTTTATGTCTGTGGACGAGAGTGGTTTGGTTCGGATCGAGTATTCAAATAACACCTACAGCCTATAATGTGGCATCGTTTGGAAAATGGATATTGCATACAGTTCAGAAAATAAGAAGGGAGACAGGAAAGGATCAGGAAAGAATATTATGTAAGCTGGGGTGCGTATGTTGGTATATTTGGAAGACAAGAAACCAATACATATTCCAGCAAGCAAAAATCAATCCAGAACAGGCAATAATCAATGCAGAATATCTAGCAGTAGAGTACCACAATACAACAAGGGGGAGCAGCACAGATCATAATTCAAGCAATGGCAGGATTGGTGATAAGAAGAGAATTACCTGGAGACCCCCACCACAAGATAGGTTGAAGGTCAATACTGACGCAGCATTCCATAGGGATACAGGCAAGGCAGCCTCAGCCGTCGTTGTTAGGAATTGGCAGGACAAGATCATCACTGGGACAACAACAAAATTTATCACAACTTTAGCACTAGCAGCAGAAGCTCAGGCATACAGAGAAGCTCTCATTCTCATAAAGAATTTACAAATAAAAAATTGTATAATTGAAACAGATTGTTTACCTCTGGTCCAAGCCGTTAAGGCGAGAACGCCAATAGCAGAGGTGGACGCAATTCTCAGAGATATTCTGCAACTGCTGGAAGAGGCGCCAGCTGTAGGAGCTACCTGGACTCCAAGGGAAGACAACATAGCAGCTCACCAATTGGCAGCGATGGCAGTGGGGAATGTTCTCACGAGACAGTGGACATTCAATACTCCTAATCCAGTTAGAAATACAATCAGAACAGAAGCTAGATTCGCAATTATTCAGCATAATCAATAGGCGCAAAATCAAATTAATGGGGTTCCATCCTCTACCAATCATCAAGGAATACAAACAGAACAGGACTTACCTCAGATGGGAGACATGGAAACCCGGGACATGCAAAAAGCTGAAGGGGGAGAGCAGCATTAACCCACTGCGTCGCAGCGGCGAACTATGGAGAGGAGCTATCACATCGGCGAAGCCTCGAGAGCATATCGACGAGGGAGCACCGAGGGTCCTAGTCCTATGCGGGAAGCATCAAGGCAGAGGATCGCTGCGGCTGAGACAAGCCGGCCAGAAGCTCCAAGGCGGTTCCTTCATCAGCGGCATCAGTACCGGGCTGGTGAGGAGAATGATGCATCCGGAGATCTCAGAACGGGGAAGGATGCTCGAGGCGCAGATCCATGCAACAGGTCGGCCTGGTAGGGGAGGTTCCGGCGGCAACAACAAGCTCGACTAGAGAGCTACGCGATGAAGATGACAATAGTGTTAGGGTCGAGCACTAGGGGGTCGGGATCTGGGGCGAATCCGGTTCTGATTGGGTGGCCGGGTCATTTATCTGGCCTTGGCCTTGGTCCAAAAGACAAAAAAAAAAAGAAAGAGATGACTATAACTTAAAAGAAGACCACTATAACTTGAATACTTTAAAATTTTTATAAAAATATAAACAAATCTGTTGCATCCACCTTAGTTATACCACCAAGTTAAAATATTCATGATATGATTTATGGTGACCAAGACAATACAAACAATTTTCTAAAAAAAGTTGACAGATTTTAATTTAAAAATGTACATTCTATCATTTTTTTTATTGATATGTAAGAACAACAATAAAATTTATTGGTGAAAAAAATCCTGGAGAACATAATAGCAAAGGGACTATTTGCTATTTTGTTTGCTAGTTACTTTAATTTAATAAACATTTGGTGAAACTTAATCTAATTCAAATAAAACAAACAATAAATAAAATAAACAAAAACAAGATGTTAATAAATTTAATTATTTAATATATGATATTTTTCAAAAAAAATATTAATATTTAAGTTAACACCAGAATGCGTTATCTGAATATATTTTTTAAGGGAATATAATTTGATGTAGAATAATGTAATGATATTTTAAATAATAGATTTATCACAATTTTAAATCTTTTAAATAATTAATATTTGGATCAACAATTACAATTCGAGATAGAACCTAATGGATGTGATGCAATGTAAATAATCGCATCAAAAAAATAATTGTGTTGTAAAGTCAAATGAAAAAAATAAATAAATTTGAATAAGAACAATATTTATATAATTAAAATGATAAAAGAAAGAATAAATTAGTAAAAGAAAAAAAATATAACTTATAACTTAAAACGATCAATTTTAATAAAAAAATAATAAATACATTATTATTTTATGAAGTGGTTACTAAATTTAATATTTAAACTTGTATTAGAGTGCACTACATCAATATGTTTGATGTCATAATACAATCTGATATAAAATAATGCAACGATGATGTATACAGAGAAGAATATAATGTTATCATTTTTTTATAGTTTAATCTTTTTTATTTTTATTAATTTCAGTTTTTATTTTTTTTAATTTCTTTATAACAGCAATATCATACATGTTTGTTACATACAATATTTATTATATATGTCGTTACTTATATTAGTAATTTTTTATTGGATTAAGAGTAGGATAATATTAGGATACTTTTAAAGTTTTTGAGATGTAAATAACACAAAAAATAAAAACAACATTGATATCTACTACAACTATTTTGTAAAAAATAATACTTTAATATTTTTAATATAATAAATTATTTAAAATTTAAATTTGAAGATTGTCAATCTTCTAACAATGGCTTTTTAGTTTTTACATTTTTTTTATCAAGTGTCTTTAAAATATTTGTTTATTAAACATTGAAATGACTATAGCTACTCGCTAAAATTTTAGGATTTTTTTAATAAATAAATTAAATATTTTATTTATGGATATAGATAATTTATGATTTATTTACAAATTCTTAATTTTTATTTATTTTGTTTATAGTATAAACGAAATAAAATTGTGTATATCGCATCTACATTATAAACGAGATAAGATATAATTCGTTTTGTATATATCATATTTACAAACGAGATATATAAAGTTTGAAAAATTACACATATCTAATGTAAATGAGATACGTATATTATTTTAAAAAAATCTAATATTTTAGCATACAGTTACTAATATTTTGAAATAGTTATCCTACGTGTTTTAATATAATTTAATTTTATTCAATGTTATCTATTTAAATTTTTTTTAATCTAATTAATACTCAAAAGAGTATACAAAAATTATTTTAATTAAATTTTATTAAAAAATATTTATTTAAATTTATTTTTGAATTTATAACGGGTATAAAAAATACATATATGGATGTATTCAACTTGCAATCTTCTTTAATTTGGTATATTCCCCATCACCTATTTAAATTTCTTATTTATTGATTTTTATTTTCATGATCATAAGTTTTCATTTATCTTAATCATAACCTAGAAATTAGATTTCAAACTGTTTTTCTAACAAATATTTGAAACAGCACGTTATTTTTCTAAAAGAGAGAAAATCTCTATATTGGAAACTCTTTTTTAAATTCATTTATTTTTTATTTTAACAAATATTATAAAATTTATTTATATATAATTTTAAATTTTAAATTTTTTATTTAGATTATATTACATTTAAATTATACTGGTAGATCAATCTGATTATACAATAAATTATATCAATTTATTTTTTAAATCTACTCATATTTCGTTTCTAGTAATCGCAAATTAAAAAATTTAAAAATTGGATTAACATAGAGACGCTCTTTTAGAAAAATAACGTGCTATTTCAAATCAATTATCATAAATAATTGGACGACTTTAAATTTAATTTCTAGGAAATCACAGATAACCAATAAATGAGAAATTTAAATAAGCAATGAAAGAAAATATCAAATTAAAGAGGATGAAAAGTTGAATACAGTAGAACCTGTATTTTTTATACTCGTTATAAATTCAAAAATAAATTTAAATAAATATTTTTGAATAAAAATTTAATTAAAATGATTTTTATGTACTTTTTTTAATATTAATTGGATTTAAAAAATTTAAATGAATAAATTGTATAAAATTAAATTGTATCGAAATATGCAGTATAATTAATAATTGTATGCTAAAAATTAGATTGTTTTAATGTAATTTTTTTCAGAAATAAAATACCTATTTAGTTTATACCGTAGACAAGATCACTATTTTTTTGTGATAAGAAAGAAAACAAACAGCAATCAAAAAAGAAAAAATAAACAAGAAACGGTTTAAAAAAAGGCAGTCCACTCTTGAACTCCTTCTAAGACAACAGAAGCTCCACTTAAAAGGATCTTCATTGTCGTTTTTGTCATGATGTCTGTTACTGTATTTGCATCTCTCAAGATCAACCTGAGATCAGCACGCCATTTTCAAGATATGATATTTCGGATTTTTAACATTAAAGGAAGAGTAATCCTATAAATTATTGACAATAATAAATGCCTCCACACAATCTGTCTCACATATAATATCTATTTTTTCTGAGTCCCAAGCTAAAAGAAAGCTTTTCCAAATAGCAAACAACTCTCCTTAGAGAATACTATGACTCTCAATTGTTTCCAGACAGCCTCGTTAGTCACTTTCTCTTCCAATCTCTGCTAACACAGGTAAAACTAATTGGAGCACCATCGCCATAATAGCTAGCATCACAATTAATCTTAAAGGTACTCACCGATGAGAGAATCCAAGAGCCATTAATGGTGGAGGGAATAGATACTTGTTGCAACTCAAAAATATTCCGGAACTTTTTTTTTCAAGGACAAAGTCATACCAGTCACCTTGTCCGTGGTCCAAGGTTCGTGGGATGAAAGATCTCGTTATTCCTTGAGTCGTTATTTCTCGAACGTCAAATCCACCAGAGACTAGAAAAAAATTTAAAGGAGCGCTGTTTGCTATTATGTAAGAACCAACTCATCAACTCCGGTGGTTGACCAGACCAGAGATTCCTAAAGCTTGCCAAATTAGCTGGACTTTTGGACAATTCCGAATGTAATGTAAAACTGATTCCTGACTGAGAAACATCATGAACAGCTATCCGTGTGCGAAATGTCCATCCTAAAACAAAATGTCCAACACCAACCAACTTCTGAATCAGTTTGAACATATGAGTTATAAGAGTTAATGTTGCTCTGCAAAGATTGATTCAGAGGAGAATATATATTCTCAAAATTCCACTGTTTAGATGATCAAATGTCTAAGATCCGGAAATCCGAATAAAAAATGTGAATATAATCTAGAGATCACTATAAATGTATTGTAAACGAAATATATGTATTTTTTTAAATATCATATACTTCGTTTGCAAACGTGATACTTATAACGCGAATTATGTCTTATGTCATTTACATTATAAATCTTATTTTGTTTATACGATAAATGAGATAAATAAAAAAATACAAATTTATAAATAAGTTATAAATTATTTATATTCATAAATAAAATATTTAATTTATTTATTAAAAAATTTCCAAGATTTATTAGGCCCAATTTAAATGATCCTGCGTTAAATTGCTCCACTGCTACAAGCCTACAAAGAAAAATATTTTGACAAATGCCTGTCCAAAGATAGTAAACCGAAAGCAAAGCGGCAATATCTGTATGATCTATTTTATTTATGATGTAGACCTGTATAAGGGATAGACCGGATTGATTTAAAAAATATATTTTTTTAATACATAAAAATCATTTTATATTTGAATAAATATTTTGAAAAGAACTTTTTAATATTAAAAATATCTTTTGTTTTTATTCTTTTAAAATAAAATATTATTGTTTTTCAAAAATTAAATTCTTTACATTTAAATAAATCAAATCAAACTAATACGAATTTGTTTATAATTTTGAGTATTATTAAGTTGTTAAAATAAAATTATTAAAAAATATTTTTTATTTTTTAATATGTTTACTAAAAAGTTTAATAATAAAAATAAAAATAAAAATTATTTTTTATATAATAATAGGTACCCTGGCTCCAATCAACAGAATCAGATCGCAGAATCCCATACGTTCGTTCATACGTTCCGGTGAGTCAAGTCCTCCGCCTTCTCTTCTCCGATCCACATAATTTGTGATTTTATGCATCATTGAATTGAAACTCCGCGAGCTTCTCTTCTGTTTCTGTGTTATTTGCTGATTGATCCTGAAATCAGATTAACATTCAGAGAGAGATATGGCTTGTGCTGGAGATAAAAGAGTTAGGGATGTGGACGATAAACCGAATTACATTGTGAGAATAACTTCCTCTGATGAAGATGATGACGACGATTACGATTCGATTGAATACGTTTCCTCTCCTAGGAAGCCGACTGAGGAAGAAATTTTTGACTATTACAGACAGGCCTTCAGCAGTAAGGTGCTTTTAAATTCACACACTTTTTATTTTTTTCATTTTGTTCTATTTTATTCTTTTTAGGGTTTAGGATTTAGGGATTTGTTCTGTTTAGGGTTTTGAATTTTTTTTATCTTGTTTACAGGGATTCGATGTTCCAGAGACTGGATGCTTATTAGCTGGCGGAATTGGACCCTATCGGATAATAGATGAGACACGTGAGCAACGTGTGACCGGCATGGCTAAGCAAGCTTTGCAAGTCTATAATGGCGAAAATGTATTGTTTATGATGGTTTTTGATTTATCGATTTTAATTTATAACTATAATCTCATTCACTAATGGTTGTTGTTATTACCATGTAGAATGCGCGTTTTGAGTTTGATCACCTTGTCAAGGCTAATAGCCAAGCTGTTGCTGGCCTTATGTTTTACATTACTTTTATGGCACGCTCGGGAGATAATGCGTCTCAAACCTTTTATGCCACAGTGTGGAAAAAAATATGTAATCAGGGAACAGAAGTCCAGAGTTGTGTGATGGAAACTGAGCAGGTATCATCATGATTTATCCATCTTTAGCGTGTATCTTGTGACATGAGATATCTAGTCAAGTTTTGTAAGATGGTACCTGATTAGGTACCAACATTGCGACCATCATGATTTATCTGATCTTGATGGTGTATCTCATGGCATTTCGTTTTAGTTATGACTTTGTTGATTGTGTATGGATGCATTTTTACTTTGATAATGCTGTTTTGCTTTGTGATTACTTTATCATAAGGTTTGCATACATTGTGATTCAGATAATTATTTGTGATTGTTAAATTGCTTGCATGAGTAATCATAAGTTATTGCCTATCATAAAATCATCAAAACATAAGTGATATTGCTTCTATTTTTTTCTTGTCAAGATATTTCATTTTATTTGATTTGGTAAAACCTTTACTTTTCAAAATTAGCTTATAAAAATTAATTTTCAAAATATAGCTTTTAAAAGTTGTAGCATCTATGTTTGGTAAATTAAATTAGAAATGTTTTTTAATAAGCACAAACAACAAGTATGTTTGGTAAAATAGTTTTTAAAAATAGACATTCATGTAAGAATTAAATTTGAATATTAATTAATGTATAATGTTATATTAGACCTCTTAATTTTAATAAGTACAAGTCATGTTTGAAAAACTCTACTTTAAGTGCTTTCAAAAGCACTTCAAAATGCTTTACCAAACCAAGCCTTAGCGACTAGCGTGATCTTCTCGTATATATTGATAATTGACTAATTGTTGACAAATAAAAATTAAGAATGTATTTCATAGTTTTAATTGTATTTTATAGTTTTGATTGAGTATTGTATTTAAATATTTTCTCCCTACTTTTCATGTGGTTAGTCTATTTCTCTGCATTGATTGTTTGCATTGTAGTTAATGTAACAGGCTGAGATTCTCTTTTGATTTATTTATACAGGAAGCTTGTACTTCTCAGGTGTAAGTTGCAGAGACAAGTCTAGGAAGTGTAATTAGAAGTTAGTGAGATATAGTTTTTAGCTCAATTAGGAAGTGTAATCTGAGCTGAGCTCATCTACAAGCTGAGGTTCACCACCCTTAGCTTCATTCCTCTTCTGCTATCTTTTCTCTTTTTATCAACTGTTCTTGATTTCTAAAACCACAAGTTCTCAATTTTAGCAACTACACATGATTTTGAATAATCACCATGTAGTATATACCTACTCTAATATGGGTGAGTTTTAGCATGAGGCTCGTCTGTAAAGGATCAAGCGGATCCCGGTGCGCTGTATCAATATTGACACCACTTGGTTTTACGTTTTAGACTTGTTATTAGCAGTATCCTCTTTTTTTTTTTGGACACGTTATTGGCATTATCTTGTTTTATGGATTTCGTATGTGCTTCCAATATGACCCCATGTTGAAATAGATAAATGTTTAAGGCAAAAATCCAAATTGCAAAAACGTGTTAACATTTTTTCCCCCAGGCAGTTCAGGCTTTGGTAGTTTGGTGTTAGGCTTTGCTTTGCTTCTTCTAAACCTTGTTATTGAATTAGGTCTTCCAGAATTGGACTCCAAAAATAAATGTTATGGTCCAAAAATGTAAAAAAAAAAAGAGAAAAAAATGTAAAAAAAAAATGAGTAAAAAATGAGTAGCCGATTAATTAGTTTTCACATGGTAGTCTTTTTATGTGTCTGTATAGACTATAGACTATAGACACATATTTGAAAAAGTTTGGTCAACAATGTCATTAATATATTTGCGCAGAAATAAATAATCACTATATACAATCATTCATTAGATAATTATTATGTATTGAAATAAACATTTAACGTCTCAATAAATTTTATAATACTGTTGAGTCTGTTGTAAATAAATTTAATATTTTGTCTATACAGATTTAATTATTCTAATATAACAAGTTTTATTGTTTGGTGGCTCACAATTATTTAGTTAAAGATTATATAAATCAGTATATATAAGAATTAACAAGTACATAGTGATAGTGAATATACTCTAAAAGTGTCACTATACTCTAAAAGTGACAAACTGTAGCGTAGTTATGAAGTGTTCAAAATTTCACTTTTATTATTTATTTTTTATTAGAGCATTTTTTATTCAACATTAACTTATGAGAATGAAAAAGATGAAAAGACATAACTTGTAAAACTTTTTTTTTAATTTAACAAATTTAATAATATAATAATTTTATTTTTCTATGTCACCCTAAATAACCATATCATCAAATAAGGTGCCATCTGGCTTCCATCACCGCTGAAAAAATTACTCAGAAGAATAAAAATGACAACAAAATTTTATTTTCATATGTACAAATGACTCATTAAAAAATTAGAACTACAATTGTCCACAGCATAAAAATTCATGTGTATATTTGTTTTTTTTTTTTAATTTTAACTGTGAGAATTATAGTTATCTTTATGACTGTTTAATTTAACACACATCATTTTTGTCTCTTCTCTTGTTTTGCTAATTATTTTTTCTTCTTCGTATCACTCCATCTCTTCATCTTTAAGAAATTCCCATCTCTCCAAACTAATGATTTTTTATGATGCCATGCGATGCTAATGAGAAGCCACCACAAATATTGCTTGATGACAACACATCTCTGCCTTTAACATTGAAGTTTTAGGGTCTTCCTTCGCAATCTTATAACCGATTAACCTTGAAATTAAAGTATTTTTTTTTATCATTAGCCATTTTAAAAGACTTTGTTCATAACCAGTTTCTGACTGTTCTTGATCATCATTATTGCTCCATCTTAAAATATTATTAAAAATTAAATGGTGGTTTTTTTTGTTTTGTTCATCAATGTCGATAGCTTAAGTGCGTTAACAACTTAAATAGATAAAGTCCGTGTGAAGAAGGAGGGTCGGGTAGAAGAACCAAAGTCGGAAGTGTAGCAGCATTATCAACGTCAACTTTGATGGCATGTAAAGATGGAGCTATGCTAGGAAGAAAATATAGCTACTAGAAAAAACAAAATTTAAAATAATAGTGGCATCATCTACATCAACGTCAATGGCCAGATAAAATGATGTGAAGAAGAAGAAAGGTTTAAAGAATATAAAAAAATAATTATTTGTGGGTGAAATAAAAATGGTGCAGTAATAAAGATCATTATAATTACAATATGACTAGATATCCTTTAAAAATAGTTTTTTATTCAGCTTTTTTAATTTATTACATTAATTTAAAAAAATTAAAACAAATACATCGAACTAGATTTATTATTTTTAAATTAAATACAAATTTACAAGAATAAGTTAACTAGAATTAAAATTCAAAATTTTAAATTTAAATGTTATAAACTCCTAATAAATCCCGAATAAAATCTTAAATATTTTAGATTAGATTTTTACTCATAAACCTTCCCTCTGTAAAGATTCAGAGTTGCAGCGCCTCTCCTCCTCATATGTGGCCGCTTTCATATTTTCTCGCGCCACGCACCTTCTCTACGACAATCTACTCCTTCAGCGACGCGCAACTCCCCTGCGCTGCGCACACACCCCACGCCTCCTCCGTTGATGCGCGCCTCCCGTCCATGGTCTCCTCCCTCGCGCTGCGCACAACCGCACCTCCTCCCGCGCTTCTTCCGTTGATGCTCGCGCACCTTCTCCTGTCTCCGGTATTTTTGTTTGTACAATTTTAAAAAATTTTGGTTGAATTTATTCATGAAGATATGGTATCCTTTTTTTGTTCGTTTAATAAAAAATTCTATTTTTTAATTTATGTATAATATTGGAAGTGTCTATATTTTTTTTCTTATTTTAAATGTGTCGTTTATGATTATAATTTTCTTTTGCACTCATATGTTTGATTTGGATGTGTTTATATTGTTCATTATATTTTCATATCTATATATAAGTTTTTTTCACATAAATTTTAGATGTGTAGATAAAATATTTAGAGTGTATTCTTATAATTTTGGATGTGTATTTGAGTCTAGTTTTCTTTGTCCAATATGCAATTTAGAACCACAATGCCAATAATTTAGATGTGTCAATACATAATTTTAGTTGTGTTTATGTTGTTTATTTAATTTTAGACGTGTTTTTGACATCAGTTTTGAATATTTTGAATAAGAAAAAAATAATTGAAGTGAGTTTAATTTATTTTAAAAACTTCACTGATTTAGTGCACGAAAAGTTGTTGCAAATTTTATGTTTGGTTTGTGAAAAATCGATGCATTGCAAGTGGTTACAAATTTTACGGTGACAAGTATAATATATAATAAATTAATATGGACCTGCTACACATACAAGCAAAAAGCCCAACAAGTCATACAAGTCCCCCAGCCCACATCCTTTCACACGCGCAGTGAAATACATTGAATGGAGCGTCATTTACACGCGCTCAACTCAAATGGTTGCACTTCACGTAAAGCGCTCGTTAATGGCGCAATCTTCCAATTCTCAAAACCATTCAAAGAAAACACAGCCGTTCCATTTTCAAGCAACATTCGAAACTGAAGATATACAACTCGTCGCTAAGATTCGAACTCTGCATCACCACAACATAGAGTTCTCGATCAAGAATCTCCAGAAAAAACAAGGTACGTACGTTACTATTTTAGTCATCTTGTAGATTTTTCACATTTCGAAATCGAAGAAGTAGGTTTTCCTGTTCTTCTATGTTCTTCTAGGTTTTACTGTTGTTCTTGTTCTATCTCTCATTTTGCTGTTTTTAATATTCTTCTTGTTCTACGTTTTACTGTTCTTCTTGGTTCTAGGTTTTACTGTTCTTCTTAGTTATCCTAGGTTTTACTGTTCTTCTTATTCTAGTTCTTCTCGTAACTGATTTTTAGGAGTATATTGCGTAATTTGTTGGGTGTATATGGCATAATTTGTTGAATGTAAATTTCTGAACTGATATAGTGTAATATAATCAACTGTTGCAACTATTCTAATATTACTTGTCCTTGTAATATTGCTTGTCCTTGGGTGTATATGGAATAATTTAGTGGGTGTATATGGAGTAATTTGTTAGGTGTATATGGCATAAATTATTGGGTGTATCTGAAACATAACTATGGGTGTATATTACGGATATATATGGGTGTATCTGAATCATATTTATGGGTGTATCTTACTGATATCTATGGGTGTATATTACTGACATCTATGGGTTTATATTACTGACTTCTATGGGTGTATTTTTCATTTCAGAAAAAATGGCAGCGAGAACCCAAGCTCGAAAAAATGTAAGAACAAATATATGTCTTAGATGAAATCAGTTTTATATAATAGAAATATATCTGACAATAATTTTGTTTTTGTTTACAGCAAACCAAAGACATTAAGTGTGCAACACATTTATTAAGTGAGAAATTCAGAAACATGAGTGAGGAGAAGAAAACGATTGTGAGGGATTTGGAATTTGGTGGCTTGATGCACATCCCGCCACTAAGGGTGCATCACCAAGTATTAAGGGAGTTGGCTAACAACTTCAAATTAGGGGAGCACAGACTGGAAACCGGATACGGTTCTTTTAAAATAAGTCCAAAAACAATAGGTGATGCGCTTGGCATCAACGCATCAGGTAACTCACTAAAAATTATAGGTGTTTATTAACTGATGCTTGGGTGTATTTAAGTTTATGCTTGGGTGTATTTGAATTGATTTTCATACTATGTTGTTTTCCTTTTTGTAGGGGATCTATTTCCTATAAAAGTCAATTATAAAAATGATACGTGCTCAGGAGGGCATTCTCGTCATTTTGAAGTTAAGGGGCAGAATGGTAATCTTGTCATATTCGAGGATCTGAGAAGAATTGTACCATGCCAGTCTTGGACATCAAGAAGACCAAGAGTCCGTCTCAAAAACAGTGGTGCTGAAAAGGCGACAAGTCATAAGGCCCATTGGGTTAAGTCAGGACAGCAAGAAACCCAATAATGCTTTTCAAATTCAATGGGAGGCATAATTTATTATTAATTTTCAAATTTTTAGGCATTTATGTTAGTTTGTTTTGTTGTTAGAGTTTGTTGGAATATTTGAATTACTTCTGATTTGCTTAGTAGTATTTTTAGGGATTTTAAATTTAAATCAAATCTGATCTAATCTAATAAGATCAAATCTGATTTAAATTAGTTATCATATTTTTAGGATTTTAAAATTTAAATCAAATATGATCTAATCCAATAAGATCAAATCTGATTTAAATTAGTTATTTTATCTTTTAGTTGGTTGTTAGGAGCCTATTTAAACACCTCTGGTGAAATCATTTGGAATAACTTTTGATGAATAAATTTCAGTTGCTTTTAAGCACTTTTATTGTGTGAGAAGTGAGGTGAGTGATTTGCTTCACTTGTTGCATGAGGAAGATTGGAGGATCCAACACTAAGGTGATCTGCGTGGTGGTTTCTTTCAGTTTTCGCCCCTCTGATCTAGGTTGTCAAGGACAAGTTCCTTGAAGGTCTAGTAGGGAATCCCTTCCGGTGACCTAGGTTGCTAAGAACAGGTATCTTAGAGGTCTAGTAGGAAAACCTTATTTATCTCTTATGTTTCCGCTGTGTTTTCTCTTATCAAAAAAACTTTCTGAGGATAATAAAGAAATTTTTAGAAGATTTCAGGGTAAGACGCTCAAAAGTCTTACAGATGAGATGATGGATATTGGCGTTGGTAACGAACAGGATCGCCTAATGCTCAAGAAGATTTTCATCCTCTATATACAGATGGCATTCCTTTTACCAACACAATAAACAAGATCTCACCTGTGCACCTGGCCTCAATTTTTGAGATGGACACCATAACAGAGCAAAACTGGAGAGGGCATGTTTTGAGTTTTATCATCAAGGGCATAACCAATTACAAGGAGAAAAAAAAGGCAATTGATGGCTGCCTCTTTGCCTTGATGATAATTTACTTTCATCTTTTAAAAAATAAGGACAAGAAGAGGGCAGAAAGACCTCCAAAACCCTGGATTGCAAACTGGAGTAAGGAGCAGTTAGTCGAAAGAATGAGGGCGGAAATAGAGGAAAATATGGTAAGTGAACATAATATGTTGGGTGTATTTTATTTATCTGAATGCTGCTAACTAAAATTTCTAATATTTCAAGGGATTGTAAAGATGGCAGAAACAAGAGAGAAAATGAAAAAAATAGAGAAAAAAGAAAAAAACAAGAAATAAAAAAAACAAAAAAAGGAAGGCAAATTCAACATCGTCTTCGGAGACAAAAACAACTGGTAGTGACAGTTCTACCTCTGAGTCTGAGACTCAAGAAGACTCAGAGGATTCACCAAGAAAACAACCCAGCAAAAAAAGAAAAAAGTAAGTACCATACTTGGGTGTATTGTCTTTATCAAGTTGGGTGTATTTTTTTGAACCATTTGGGTGTATTTTGTTTATCAATTTGGGTGTGTTGTTGTTTATTAAAATGGTTGTATTTTGTTTATTGTGTTGGGTGTATATTGTGCATTCATTTGGGTGTATTTTATATCTTTACTATGTTTTAAATAATGATTGTTTGCCTTCCAGAATCGACTCTAAAAAAAGAAAGAAGAGTCATGAAGATTCTGATGCAGAATCTGAATCAACTGATGAGTAATGTTCTGAAATTATTACTCATCTCTTTTGGCTTTATTATAAAGATTTCATGTATTAACAGAAGTGTCTCTTAATAACTTATAGAAGCGAAGAATCATCATCGGTGAAGAAGCAAAAAAAAAGTAAAAGACACAAAGAACACCAAAAAAGTAAGCACTTCTTTGGATAATATTTTGTGAATAAAATTAATTATTTATTTCTGATTCATACTTATTTTTTCCACCCAAAACACAATTCAAAAAGAAAAAGGTTGTTATTGAGCATTCATCTCGTGAAGAAGATCAATCCTATCATGGGTACAGAACTTTGTAAGCTATATTACCGTCTATCATCATGATTATTTTTGTTAACATGTTCTTTTATGAATTTACTGACAGATCTGAAATAGGAAGTAAAGATCTAGATGAATTCTTAAGGGAAAACAATGAAAATTCTGCTGCACAGGGTATGTCTTGTTGGGGTGTATATTTCAGATTTTATCGTGTTTTCTTTGTTAATAACTGTTTCTTGTTTCGCCGGGAGAAGGAAGCTGACCTGCGATCGACAGAAGGTCACTATGTCTACTCTAAAACGTAAGAAGCTTTATTTAATAACATCTTGTTATCATGATTTAACTGTATGATATTTTGTCTGAATAACATGAACTCTGTTTAGAATACCGGACATAAACTTGGGAAGTGATGATCCTTCCTCTCAATGACACACAATACAAAGTAGTGTAAACAGACCGGCAGACTGCATGTAATTTCTCTTTCAAATAACCATTACTTTTGTTCTTGTATTACCTTCTACTTCTAATTCTGTATTTTTTTTAGAAAAAAAGCCCTTTATTGTTTTATTCGAGAAAAAAAAGGCAGAAAAAAAAAACAAAAACTGCAATTATGTAAGTTCTCAAAAAATAAAGCCTGTCTTTCTTTTGAATTGTTCGGGTGTATTTTTTGACTTTCTTTGGGTGTATTTTAGAATGAGTCTGGTTGAAGATTCACACAGTGAGCCGGCTGATTTCAATATGATGGTTGTGAGAAAAGAGACACCGTCCGAAGCTCTTGCAATGTGAGTTTTTCAAGAATATTTCAATCTTATAACCTTTTTATTTTCAAATGCATTGTTAACCTTTCATTCTTCTTCTTGTTTAGAGTTTCGATTCAAGTTTGTCTACCAGTGTCCCAAACAACCGCTGTGCTGGAATTTGAAGAAACACCTGAGTTAAAATATGAACCAACCCCCTGCTACAAATTGAAGGAACTACAAAAACGTAAGAAATATTATTGGGTGTATACTTGGTTATAGTTTGGGTGTATATTAGGTTAGAGTTTGGGTGTATATTGCCCCTGAATAGTTTTATTTACGTCATGATTAATTTTATGTGCCGTGCAGGACTCCTGAACCCCCCCAAGAACTTGAAGAAAGCACACCCACAGTTCCCCCAACTCCATCTAAAATGTAAGTTCATTAGAGTAAAATCAATGTTTTGGTTATCATCCGTATATTCTTATGTTTATAATATGTTATACATGATCACGCAGTAATCCAGCCCCAGAAGACGCTGCTGCGTTGATGATGATGGCACGGACAGCATCGTACGTTCCTAAAAAAGATCCGTTGCTATCATTCAGCCTTGGCTTCACTGATTCGAGCCAAGAAGAAACAACAACGCAGGAGGGGGCGTCAACACAAGATGAACACGTGGCAAAAACTCCAGAAACCCCAACACTGCTAGAATAATTAAAGAATCTGGTACATAAAATTGCAAGTGCTGGGGTGACAAGAGAAGAAAAAAGTCCACAGATTCCAAAGGAGAGTGGGGCAGAGGGTTTCGAGAAGTTTGAAACTCCTGTCAGACTGAATTTAGATACTACTGACATGAAAAAGAAATGCTACCACTGGGCTATACGAGTGAAATCCATCACAAATGAGCGAACTAATGAGTTTGACGACATCGGCAGACTCCAAGCCGGAGATATATACACTCTGTCAAAATTCCACCTTGCATCACTTGCGCCTAAAACGCATATAGAAGCTGAGGTAATATCACAACAATATTAATTTTTTTATCACCAAAATTAAGTACAATCCTGATTGATGTGTATTCTGTTTTTCTAGATTGTCTCTGCCATGTGCTTCATCGTAAACCAACAAAATATTCAAAGGTTTCAAGAAGAAGTATACTGTCTCCCCCTTGATATTGTGGTAAGGGTTGCTTCAACGAATTTTGGGTGTATTTTCTGCATTCCTTAGGATGTATTATTTTCCTTACATTGGGTGTATTCTGTTTATTGATTTGGGTGTATTTTCTATGTTCAATTGGGTGGGAGTTGTTTATTTGTTTGGGTGTATTTTATGGATACATTTGGTTGTTCTCAATTTTTGCAGAACATGACGATTGTAAATCATCCAGAGGGGGTATTCTTAAACGCTAAAACTAATAGGCCATTCAGGGTGTCAGACTACCCAATGTTTATACCCTTCTTGGACCTTAAAAAATTAGTATCACATCGTTATGTAAGTTTTCATTTCAAAAACTTCTTATTACGATTTTTTGCTTATGTGCCAAATAAATTAAAACAGTGTTCAATCTGAACATATTTCAGATTTTTGCACCTGTTTGCCATTCAGACCATTGGTGGTTATGGATCGCTGATACAAGAAAGAAGAAATTTTATATAGTCGACCCAGTACACAACAAATCTCCAACCAAAGAGAGAACTGTGCTGAATACATTTGTTGTAAGTTGGTTCTATGTTCTGTATATATATATTTGGGTGTATTTATTTTTAATATAAGGGGTAACTATTAACTCCTTTGGGTGTATCCTTTTATTGAAATTATTCATTTATTACTGATTTGTTTTGTGTTTTAAGGGATACGTAATATCACGACTTAAAGTATATGCTGGGGGGCACCTCTGAAATCAAAGGACAAGGACATGAAAATTGTAGCACCATACCTTCACATCTCGGGGCAAAAGACAAGGTATAAATCTTTCACTCTGAAAATTAAACTTTCCTATATGTAATTTATATTTTTTTTTTCTGTTTTCAGCTATGACTGTGCTATATACGTAATGAAGTGGCTTGAGATATTTGAGCCCGCAAACATTAAGAGGCAAAAGTATGAGTGGGACAATTGGACTCAGGTAAATATGTTTAAAACTAAATAACTCTGTATTACATTACTCAATTAACATGGTTGATTAAACAGAATATTCTTCTTTACTGTAGGACGAGGTGGACCACTTTAGAGTAGAATATGCTTCCCGGATTCTATTCCATGACATGAATCTAGACAAACATGAAGCCATTAGAGGAAGTAATGCAATAAGACTGTCCAAGCCATCCTCGTTGTTATTGAGTCCATATTGTCAGATAGATTCTGAGGATGTTGACACTGCTTAATGTAATAGATTCTCAGGATGTTGACACTGCTTAATATAAATCTTATATAGTCTTGTAACAAATGGAAGACATGTTATAAATATTTGACAATTATAATGCATTTTATTGTGAAATTTCTTTCAATTATTAAACTCTGTGTGCTGTGTTCAAAATGTATGAATTACAGGTACTATAATATGAAGGAAAACATCAAATCAAATATACACCCATAACCTGCTATTTTTTACACCCAAAGAAAGTTGAATATACACCCTTAAATCTTTCTCCTCTGATGCTTTGTGCCTAAAACCATAAACCCTAATACCTAAAACCATTAAACCATTGTAAAAAAAACAAACAGGAGATTGTGAAGTATATATATGTATCTATATGTAAAATGTGAATCACAATAAAATTCACAAAAATACACCCAACAGAACAGTGATTTTACACCCATATTCTGTAACTATATACCCAAAGAGTTGTCCCCTGCTGCTGGTACCCTGAACTGAAAATTCATAACATGTCCTTGATATTGGCTGGAATTTGAATGCACCACTGATGCAGCATCAAACAAGTTTATCTGAATATAAGAAACTCACATATTAGCTAAACTATTAATGAGAAAAATAAACTCAATCACCACAAATTTAAAGAACATCACTTTTACCTCGCTTAAAACTTTCGATTTCTTCTTCTTTGTGGCATTTGCAATCAGTTTGTCCAACTTTGAACCTAGCCTATTTTTTGGACGTCCTCTTGTTCGAATCTTTGGGGGGCTTTGAAGCTCGTTAACGGATTCCAAGTTGGCGTCTTCGTGAGATAAAGAAGATGTACCCTTTCTTTTGGCCTTCAATGATTCCACCTCAGCCATGACGTTATCGTACGCACGGTGCAAAATTGCAGTCAGCTCCTCCGATTCGGATGTAAATTCGCAAATATTTTGTGAACGAAAAACCAATTGGTCAAACCTCTTGCTTCTTGGCTCCAAAAGTGGCTCGTCGTGGCTGCTCTTGATGTGTGTGTGTCGCCTGTTTACCTTCTTGCTCCATCGTTCCAGTATATATCTAGGTGACACTTGGCTTACTTGTTCAAAGCTTAACACGCTTAGTGCGTGACGACACAGTATCCCTCTCGACTCGAATAATAGGCATTGGCATTTTATCTCGGCTGCAACTGAGCGTAAGTAACCACAAACTTGTTGAATATTGAGCTGGAAATTTGTTCTCCAACCTCATATACTGAATAGCCTAGAGCAGAATTCGTTAATCTAGTGATGCAATTCACCTTTCCTCTGAATTGCACTTGGATTTCCCTAAACTTTTGATGAATGTACTGATGAGCGGATAATTTATACGCTTTTTGGCATTGTTTTTAGTATGTTTTAGTTAGTTTTTATTATATTTTTATTAGTTTTTATTTAAAATTCACTTTTCTGGACTTTACTATGAGTTTGTGTATTTTTCTGTGATTTTAAGTATTTTCTGGCTGAAATTGAGGGACCTGAGCAAAAATCTGATTCAGAGGCTGAAAAGGACTGCAGATGCTGTTGGATTCTGACCTCCTTGTACTCGAAGTGGATTTTTTGGAGCTACAGAAGCCCAATTGGCGCCCTCTCAATTGCGTTAGAAAGTAGACATTCAGAGCTTTCCATTGGGTAGAAATCTTTGGACGTTTAGTTCTTAGACCATTGGGGGCTAGCCTCACGGCCATGCCTAGACCTTGTTCTTATGTATTTTCAACGGTGGAGTTTCTACACACCATAGATTAAGGTGTGGAACTCTGCTGTACCTCGAGTATTAATGCAATTACTATTGTTCTTCTATTCAATTCAGCTTATTCTTGTTCTAAGATATTCATTTGCACCCAAGAACATGATGAATGTGATGATTATGTGACGCTCATCATCATTCTCACTTATGAACGAGTGCCTGACAACCACTTCTGTTCTACAAGCANNNGCCACGTCCGTTCTACATGCAAACAAGGCTTGAATGTATATCTCTTGGATTCCTTAATCAGAATCTTCGTGGTATAAGCTAGAATCCATTGGCGGCCATTCTTGAGAATCCGGAAAGTCTAAACCATGTCTGTGGTATTCTGAGTAGGATTCAGGGATTGAATGATTGTGACGATCTTCAAACTCGCGATTGTGGGGCGTTAGTGACAGACACAAAAGAATCACTGGATTCTATTCCGACATGATCGAGAACCGAAAGATGATTAGCCGTGCTGTGACAGAGTGCGTTGAACATTTTCACTGAGAGGACGGGACTGTAGCCATTGACAACGGTGATGCCCAACATACAGCTTGTCATGGAAAGGAGTAAGAAGGATTGGATGAAGACAATAGGAAAGCAGAGAGACGGAAGGGACAAAGCATCTCCAAACGCTTATCTGAAATTCTCACCAATGAATTGTATAAGTATCTCTATCTTTATTTTATGTTTTATTCATCTTTTAATCATTAATTCTTCATAACCATTTGAATCCGCCTGACTGAGATTTACAAGATGACCATAGCTTGCTTCATACCAACAATCTCCGTGGGATCGACCCTTACTCGCGTAAGGTTTATTACTTGGACGACCCAGTGCACTTGCTGGCTAGTTGTGCGAAGTTGTGAAGAATGTATGTAAACCATGGTATTGTGCACCAAGTTTTTGGAGCCATTACTGGGGATTGTTCGAGTTGTGAAAAGTATGAGTCACAATTTTGTGCACCAAGTTTTTGGCGCCGTTGCCGGGGATTGTTTGAGTTTGGACAACTGACGGTTCATCTTGTTGCTTAGATTAGGTAATTTTATTTTATTTTGTTCTTCAGAGTTCTTAAGAATGAATTCTAGAGTTTCAAGGTGATGTTCTTATCATCACAAAAGCTGATTGGTTCTCATCAATTTAGCTCTTGAATGTAATGTCCTGCTGAAGCTTGGCTAGCCATGTCTAATTCCTTTAGAACTTGGCTAGCCATGTCTAATCTTTTTAGACTGCAGCTTTAGACTAACATTGCATGATTCCTGGAATTCTCATTAAGAATTTTGAACCCTTATTTTTCTTTTTTCCAATAATTTTCAAAAAATCCAAAAAAATTACAAAATCTTAAAACCAAAAATAATTTTATGTTTCTTGCTTGAGTCTAGTGTCTAATTTTAAGTTTAGTGTCAATTGCATGTCTTTTTTTTCTAATTTTCGAAAATTACATGCATTATGTTCTTCATTGATCTTCAAGATGTTCTTGATGATTTCCTTGCTCTGATCTTTAAATTCTCTTGTCTTGAGTGTTTTGTTGTTTCTCATATGCATTCTCAATTCGTTAGTGTCAATAGTATACAAACTTCTAAGTTTGGGGTCTTGCATGCATTGTTTATTTGATCTTAGTTGCATTTTGATTATTCCTCATCATTAAAAATTCAATTTTTTTTTAATTTCTTAAAAATTCAAAAAAAAAATTTAATTTGTGCCTTTTTCAAGTCAATAATACAGAGAATTGAAGATTCAGAACATGCAGCAGAGGAATTACACAGAAAAAGCTGGGCGTTCAAAATACCCAGTGAAGAAGGAAAACTGGCGTTTAAACGCCAGCCAGGGTACCTGGCTGGGCGTTAAACGCCAGAATGTATACCATTCTGGGAGTTTAACGCCAGGATGACACAAGAGGGAAGATTTTGTTTTTAATTCAAATTTTTTTCAAGTTTTCATAATTTTTTCAAAATCAAATCTTTTTCAAATCATATCTTTTCAATCATATATTTTCAAAATCAATTTCTTTCTATTCTCAAAAAATACTTGCCTACAATTAATGATTTGATTCAACATTTCAAGTATGTTGCCTTTTCTATTGAGAAAGGTTTAATGTTTGAATCATATCTTTTCTTGTTAGCCAAGTCATTAATTTTAAAGATCAAATCTTTTTAAATTGTTTTTCAATCATATCTTTTCAATCATATTTTAAAAAAAAAACCATGAGTTTTCAATCATATCTTTTTTATTTCTAATTTCAAAATCTTTCTCAAAAATCACTTTATTTCTTTTCCAAATTTAATTTTCGAAAATCATTAATCAATTTTTTTCAAAATCATTTCAAAATCTCTTACTTTATTTTCGAAAATTCTTCCCCTCTTCTCACATCCTTCTATTTATGGACTAACACTCCTCCTCAATGCACAATTCGAACTCTATCTCTCTTGATAAGTTCGAATTCTTCTACCTTCTCCTTCTATTCTTCTTTTCCTCTGACACCTCAAGGAATCTCTATCCTGTGACATAGAGGATTCCATACTTTCTTGTTCTTTTCTCTTTCATATGAGCAGAAACAAAGACAAAGGCATTCTTGTTGAGGCTGACCTTGAACCTGAAAGGACCTTGAAGAGAAAGCTAAGAGAAACTAAAGCACAACTCTCTCTAGAGGGCCTAACAGAGCTCTTCAAACAAGAAGCAGACATGGCAGCCAAAAACAACAATAATGCCAACAATGCAAGGAAGGTGCTGGGTGACTTTACTGCACCTACTCCCGACTTCTATGAGAGAAGCATCTCTATCCCTGCCATTGGAGCAAACAACTTTGAGCTTAAGCCTCAATTAGTTTCTCTAATGCAACAAAATTGCAAGTTCCATGGACTTCCATTGGAAGATCCTCATCAGTTTTTAGCCTTCTTCTTGCAAATCTGTAATACTGTCAAGACCAATGGGGTTGACCCTGAGGTCTACAGACTTATGCTATTCCCTTTTGCTGTAAGAGACAGAGCTAGGATATGGTTGGACTCATAACCTAAAGAAAGCCTGAACTCTTGGGAAAAGCTAGTCAATGCCTTCTTGGCAAAGTTCTTTCCAACTCAAAAATTGAGTAAGTTTAGAGTGGAGGTCCAAACCTTCAGACAGAAGGAAGGTGAATCCCTCTATGAAGCTTGGGAAAGATACAAATAATTGATCAGAAAGTGTCCTTCTGACATGCTTTCTGAATGGAGCATCATAGATATCTTCTATGATGGTCTGTCTGAACTGTCCAAGATGTCATTAGACAGCTCTGCTGGAGGATCTCTTCATCTGAAGAAGACGCCTGCAGAAGCTCAAGAACTCATTGAAATGGTTGCAAATAACCAATTCATGTATACTTCTGAAAGGAATTCTGTGAACAATGGGACGAATCAGAAGAAAGGAGTTCTTGAGATTGATACTCTGAATGCCATATTGGCTCAGAACAAAATATTGACTCAGCAAGTCAATATGATTTCTCAAAGTCTGTCTGGAATGCAAGCTGCACCAGGCAGTACTAAGGACGCTTCATATGAAGAAGAAGCTTATGATCCTGAGAACCCATCAGTGGAAGAGGTGAATTACATGGGAGAACCCTATGGAAACACCTATAATCCTTCATGGAGAAATCATCCAAATCTCTCATGGAAGGATCAACAGAGACCTCAACAAGGTTTCAACAACAATAATGGTGGAAGAAACAGGTTTAGCAATGGCAAGTCTTTTCCATCATCTTCTCAGCAACAAACAGAGAATTCTAAGCAGAGCCACTCTGACTTAGCAACCATGGTCTCTGATCTAATCAAAACCACTCAAACTTTCATAACTGAAACAAGGTCCTGCATTAGAAACTTGGAGGCACAAGTGGGTCAGCTGAGTAAGAAAGTTACTGAACTCCCTCCTAGTACTCTTCCAAGCAATACAAAAGAGAATCCAAAAGGAGAGTGCAAGGCCATCAACATAGCCGAATTTGGAGAGGAGGAAGAGGCAGTGATCGCCACTGAGGAAGACCTCAATGGACGTCCACTAGCCTTCAATGAGTTCCCTAATGAGGAACCATGGGAATCTGAGGCTCATACTGAGACCATAGAGATCCCATTGGATTTACTTCTGCCATTCATGAGCTTGGATGAGTATTCTTCCTCTGAAGAGGATGAAGACGTCACTGAAGAGCAATTTTCTAAGTACCTTGGAGCAATCATGAAGCTGAATGACAAATTATTTGGTAATGAGACTTGGGAGGATGAACCTCCTTTGCTCACCAAAGAACTGGATGACTTGACTAGGCAGAGATTACCTCAAAAGAGACAGGATCCTGAAAAATTCTCAATACCTTGTACCATAGGCACCATGACCTTTGAGATGGCTCTGTGTGACCTAGGGTCAAGTATAAACCTCATGCCTCTCTCTGTAATAGAGAAGCTAGGGATCTTTGAGGTAGAAGCTGCAAGAATCTCACTAGAGATGGCAGACAATTTAAGAAAATAAGCTTATGGACTTGTAGAGGATGTTCTGGCAAAGATTGAAGACCATTACATCCCTGCTGATTTCATAGTCCTAGAGACTGGGAAGTGCATGGATGAATCCATCATCCTTGGCAGACCCTTCCTAGCCACAGCAAAGGCTGTGATTGATGTTGACAGAGGAGAATTGATCATTCAAGTGAATGAAGAATTCTTTGTGTTTAAGGCTTAAGGATATCCCTCTGTAACCATGGAGAGAAAGCAAGAAGAGCTTCTCTCAAAACAGAGTCAAACAGAACTCTAAGTTTGGTGTTGGGAGGCCACAACCAAACTTTAAGTTTGGTGTTGAACCCCCACATTCAAACTCTAAGTTTGGTGTTGGGAGGTTCCAACATTGCTCTGAACATCTGTGAGGCTCCATGAGAGCCCACTGTCAAGCTACTGACATTAAAGAAGCGCTTGTTGGGAGGCAACCCAATGTTATATTTATCTATTTTCCATTGTTATTTTATGTTTTCTGTAGGTTGATGATCATGTGAAGTCACAAAAATAATTGAAAAAGCAAAAACAGAATGAAAAACAGAAAGAAAAACAGCACACCCTGGAGGAAAAACTTGTTGGCGTTTAAACGCCAGTGAAGACAGCAAATGGGCGTTTAACGCCCAGTTTGGCACCATTCTGGGCGTTTAACACCAGAAAGGGGCACCAGACTGGCGTTTAACGCCAGGAATGGGCAAGAAGCTGGCGTTAAAAGCCAGAAAAGGGCAGCAGCCCGGCGTTTAACGCCAGGATTGGCAGAAAGGGCGTTTTTGCACGTCACTTGGTGCAGGGATGAGCTATCCTTGACACCTCAGGATCTGTGGACCCCACAGGATCCCCACCTACCCCACCACTCTCTCTTTTCTTCTTCCATTCACGAATCACCTCAATACCTCTTCCCCAAAAACCCCTCACCTATCAAATCCCACCATTCCCTTCACCACTCACATCCATCCTTCATAAAATCCCACCTACCCCACCATCCAAATTCAAACCAATTTCCCTCCCAAACCCACCCATAATGGCCGAACCCTACCCCTCTCTCCATCCCTATATAAACCCTTCTTCCCTCCTTCATTTTCACACAACCTAAACACTACTTCTCCCCCTTGGCCAAACCATAAAGCCTCCTCCATCTCCTCCATTTTCTTCTTCTTCTACTCCTTTCTTTCTTCTTTTGCTCGAGAACGAGCAAACCTTCTAAGTTTGGTGTGGTAAAAGCGTTGTTTTTTGTTTTTCCATAACCATTTATGGCACCTAAGGCCGGAGAAACCTTTAGAAAGAGGAAAGAGAAGGCAAAAGCTTCCACCTCCGAGTCATGGAAGATGGAGAGATTCATCTCAAGGGCGCATCAAGACCACTTCTATGAAGTTGTGGCCATGAAAAAGGTGATCCCTGAGGTCCCTTTCAAACTCAAAAAGAGTGAATATCCGGAGATCCAACATGAGGTTGGGAAGTTCTTACCAACCCCATTCAACAAGTCGGAATCTTAATGGTTCAAGAGTTCTATGCCAATGCATGGATCACCAAGAACCATGATCAAAGTGTGAACCCGGACCTAAAGAATTGGCTTACAATGGTTCGGGGAAAATGCTTAGATTTTAGTCCGAAAAATGTAAGGTTGGAATTCTACTTGCCCATGATGCAAGGAGATGAACACCCCTACACTAGAAGGGTCAACTTTGATCAAAGGTTGGACCAAGTCCTCATAGACATTTGTGAAGAGGGCGCTCAATGGAAGAGAGATTCAAGAGGGAAGCCGGTTCAACTGAGAAGGCATGACCTCAAGCCCGTGGCTAGGGGATTGTTGGAGTTTATCCAATGTTCAATCATTCCCACTAGCAACCGGTCCGAAGTTACTATAGACCGGGCTATCATGATTCATAGCATCATGATTGGAGAGGAAGTAGAAGTTCATGAGGTTATATCCCAAGAACTTTATAAGGTGGCGGACAAGTCCTCTACCTTGGCAAGGTTAGCCTTCCCTCATCTCATTTGTCACCTCTGTAATTCAGTTGGAATTAACATAGAGGGAGACATCCTCATTGATGAGGACAAGCCCATCACTAAGAAGAAGATGGAGCAAACAAGAGATCTCACTCATGGACATGAGGAAATTCCTCATCATGAAATCCCTGAGATGCCTCAAGGGATGCACTTTCCTCCACAAAACTATTGGGAGCAAATCAACACCTCCCTACGAGAATTGAGTTCCAACATGGGACAACTAAGGGTGGAGCACCAAGAACATTCCACACTCCTCCATGAAATTAGAGAAGATCAAAGAATCATGAGAGAGGAGCAACAAAGGCAAGGAAGACACATTGAGGAGCCCAAGCACTCCATAAGATCTTCAAGAGGAAGAACAAGCCGCCATCACTAAGGTGGACCCGTTCTTTAATCTCCTTGTTCTTTACTTTCCTATTTTTCGATTTTTTATGCTTATGTTTGTCTATGTTTGTGTCTTATGATCATTAGTGTCTTAGTGTCTATGCCTTAAAGTTATGAATGTCATATGAATCCATCACCTTTCTTAAATGAAAAATGTTCTTAGTTGAAAAAGAGAAGAATTGCATGAATTTCGAATTTTATAACAGATTAATTATTTTGATGTGGTGGCAATACTTTTGTTTTCTGAATGTATGCTTGAACAGTGTATATGTCTTTTGAATTTGTTGTTCATGAATGTTGGCTCTTGAAAGAATGATGAAAAAAGGAGACATGTTACCGAGGATCTGAAAAATCATAAAAATGATTCTTGAAGCAAGAAAAAGCAGTGAATTCAAAAAAAAAGCAAGCAGAAAAGCCAATAGCCCTTTAAACCAAAAGGCAAGGGTAAAAATAAGAAGGATCCAAGGCTTTGAGCATCAGTGGATAGGAGGGCTCACAGGAATAAAATCCTGGCTTAAGCGGCTAAACCAAACTGTCCCTAACCATGTGCTTGTGGCGTGAAGGTGTCAAGTGAAAACTTGAGACTGAACGGTTAAAGTCGTGATCCAAAACAAAAAGAGTGTGCTTAAGAACCCTGGACACCTCTAATTGGGGACTCTAGCAAAGCTGAGTCATAATCTGAAAAGGTTCACCCAGTTATGTGTCTGTGGCATGGATGTATCCGGTGGTAATACTGGAAAACAGAGTGCTTTGGGCCACGGCCAAGACTCATGAAGTAGCTGTGTTCAAGAATCATCATACTTAACTAGGAGAATCAATAACATTATCCGGATTCTGAGTTTCTATAGACGCCAATCATTCTGAACTTCAAAGGATAAAGTGAGATGCCAAAACTGTTCAGAGGCAAAAAGCTAAAAGCCCTGCTCATCTAATTAATACTGATCTTCATAGATGTTTTTGGAATTCATTGCATATTCTCTTCTTTTTATCCAATTTGATTTTCAGTTGCTTGGGGACAAGCAACAATTTAAGTTTGGTGTTGTGATGAGCGAATAATTTATACGCTTTTTGGCATTGTTTTTAGTATGTTTTTAGTATGTTTTAGTTAGTTTTTATTATATTTTTATTAGTTTTTATTTAAAATTCACTTTTCTGGACTTTACTATGAGTTTGTGTGTTTTTCTGTGATTTCAGGTTTTTTCTGGCTGAAATTGAGGGACCTGAGGAAAAATCTGATTCAGAGGCTGAAAAGGACTGCAGATGTTGTTGGATTCTGACCTCTCTGCACTCGAAGTGGATTTGTTGGAGCTACAGATATCCAATTGGCGCGCTTTTAATTGCGTTGGAAAGTAGACATCCAGGGCTTTCCAGCAATATAAAATAGTCCATACTTTGTCTGAGATTTGATGGTCTAAATCGGCGTTCCAAGTCAGCTTCAGAATTCCCAGCGTTAAACGCCGGAACTGGCACAAAAGTGGGAGTTAAACGCCCAAACTGGCACAAAAGCTGGCGTTTAACTCCAAGAAAAGTCTCTACACGTGGAAGCTTCAATGCTCAGCCCAAGCACACACCAAGTGGGACCGGAAGTGGATTTTTATGTCATTTACTCATTTCTGTAAACCTTAGGCTACTAGTTCTCTATAAATAGGACCTTTCACTATTGTATTTTCAAGCTGGGTAGAAATCTTTGGACGTTTAGTTCTTAGACCATTGGGGACTGGCCTCACGGCCATGCCTAGACCTTGTTCTTATGTATTTTCAACAGTGGAGTTTCTACACACCATAGATTAAGGTGTGGAGCTCTACTGTACCTCGAGTATTAATGCAATTACTATTGTTCTTCTATTCAATTCAGCTTATTCTTGTTCTAAGATATTCATTCGCACCCAAGAACATGAAGAATGTGATGATTATGTGACGCTCATCATCATTCTCACTTATGAACACGTGCCTGACAACCACCTCCGTTCTACTTGCAATAGTTATACTGTGTATCTCTTGGATTCCTGGTCCATGCATTTGATTGCGTCTCCTGACAACAGAGCCTTTAATTCCTTGAGATTAGAGTCTTCGTGGTATAACGGTGATGCCCAACATACAGCTTGCCATGGAAAGGAGTAAGAAGGATTGGATGAAGACAATAGGAAAGCAGAGAGACGGAAGGGACAAAGCATCTCCATACGCTTATCTAAAATTCTCACCAATAAGTTGCATAAGTATCTCTATCTTTATTTTATGTTTTATTCATCTTTTAATCATTAATTCTCCATAACCATTTGAATCTGCCTGACTGAGATTTACAAGATGACCATAGCTTGCTTCATATCAACAATCTCCGTGGGATCGACCCTTACTCGCGTAAGGTTTATTACTTGGACGACCCAGTGCACTTGCTGGTTAGTTGTGCGAAGTTGTGAAGAATGTATGTAAACCATGGTATTGTGCACCAAGTTTTTGGAGCCATTACCGGGGATTGTTCGAGTTGTGAAAAGTATGAGTCACAATTTTGTGCACCATGTACACATCTTGAAACTGAGCTTCAATTGGGGATTTGGTTGCGCACGGTATGACCGTATAAAAATCTGCAGCATCTGATTCTCTCTCTGCTTGCTCCCTGCTTCCGAGGCAATTATCATATTATTTGATGAATTGAATAAGCGAGCTGTTCTGGGTAATAAACTTATTAAAAAATGAATGCATGCTCTCGCTCCTTTGCGTGCTTCTCATCCCTGCCCAGAAATAGTGATCCAAATAGATTGGAACCCATATATGACGGTCTTCATAGAGATCTACAGAATACACCTAAACGCAGACTATAAATACACCCGATAAAAATTAAATTTACACCTCTGCTGCAGATTTTAAAACAACACTACCTGAAAGCCACCTGTTGTCCACAAGACCAAAATTCAGCAGAAAATTATTCCAATTCCTATCAAATGAGTCTTTGCTATGAGAGTTCCAAACAACTTAGCTCATTTGTTGTTTAATATCTGCATGTCCTTTATAGCCGTTTAATTTGCTTGGAATCTTCTTCATGATGTGCCAAATATCTGCATTTCCTTTTCATTGATGCACATTGATCGGTGAGAAACCCTTTCAGAGCATTTCCTCCCATGCAACGAAGCCAACTTTGAAATAACCATTTGAATGATTCAATTTCTTCGTTTTTCATCAAAGAGCATCCGAGAAGTGTTGACTGACCGTAGTGATTCACCCCGACAAAAGAACCACAAACCAAATTATATCTGAAACAAATTACCATAGTGCAGAATGAAAAATCATTAGGTACACCCAACAAAATGCTTTCTATACACCCAAAAAGACACCCAAAAAACGAAATATTTCATAAAAAGACACCTCTGCGGCAGATTCATAAAAATACATTAATTTAGCATCATAAACAGGGACAGTTTGTTACCTGTTTGTATTGTAGGTGGTGTCAAATGAAATACCGAAATACTCAAAGGCAGCTCTACTTCTTGCATCGGCCCAAAAAGCAAGCTTAATCGATTGATCTTCCTCGAGTTCAAGCTCAAAAAAGAAATTCTGATTCTTCTCTTTCATTCGTAACAAATATTTCCCGAATTCCTTTGCATCTTCTTGTTCGGAAACATTCCGCACTTCCCTGGTAATGTAATTCCTCACATCCTTTTCAATAAAATTTAACTCTCTATGACCACCGGCAGCCGCAACAAATGATTGGTAAGTTTTGCTTGGTCTGATACCAGCCTCCTTGTTATTCTCTATTGTACGACGAATGGACATGCTTAGTTCCCTTTGCTGTTTGAGCATCTCTGCTTTACTTGGACAGCAAGGGTGTGAATAATCGAGAACAACCTTTGAAATGATCCAAGCACCAACATCCTTCAATGTGTGTATATAAATTCTTGCAGGACAGTTTAAATCGGCTGTCGGATTCGTCTTTTCGGTCGGATATATTTTAGATTTCCATTTTCCCTCTCTGCTACATGTAATCAATTGATTCTTAATCTCGTTTTCCTTCCTATTTGTGTTCCGAACTCTTGTAGAAAAACCTGCAACCTTGGCGTAGTTCCTGTAAAATTTTTCAGCATCTTCAAGGGTGGTAAAGGTCATTCCAACCTTCGGAACAAACTGGTCATCAACAACAGAGAGAGACGGCAAAATACACCATGTCAAAAACTATAAATACACCCAATCATTGCTAATATAATACACCCGAACGGCACCAACTTAACTAAAATGACAATAAAAGCCATAAGCTGTAAACACACATGCTGCAGAATACACCATCACAAAAACTAAAAACACACCCAATCATGTCTGATATAATACACCCGAACCACAACAACTCAGCTAAAATAACAGAAAAAGCCATAACTGTAAATACACCCACACTACCGAAATAAATACACTCAAAAAAGTTCTGATCTACACCCGAGCGTCTGCTATAAATTCCAGATAATCAATCAAAACTAATACATTACATTCAATCCACAGATTTATGTTGACGCGTTAGTCTCACAGTCAATGTTCACAAATTATTCAGCTACACAATGCTATACAAATTACTGTAACAAAATTCAGAGTAAACGTATGTAAATCAAACCTCAGGAACTTCGTTAGATTCAAATTCATAATCCACTTCGCCCTGATTCAGCTGAGAATCTGAGGTTGAATCAACCATTATCTTCAAAACGAATCCAAACTTTGATTTCAGTAAACAAAAATCGATAGAAAACGAAGCTGGAGTTAGAAAGAGAGAAGAACGAGAAGAAGAAGAACGAGAAGAAGAAGAACGAAAAGAAGAAGAACGAGGAGAAGAACGAAGAAGGAAACAAATCTAGAAATAAGGAGAGAAGAACGAGAAGAAGAAGAACCAGAAGAAGAACGAAGAAGGAAACAAATCTTTTAAATTTGGTAGTTATATGTACGCAGGATCTTTATATAGCACGTGTATTAGACGTAGGGCTTTCAGCGTGTTTTGAGGGTTTATTAGTTAATGAACTTGTAAAGCATACAAGCCATTTTTGCTTGTATGCAGAGCTTTTCTGAAATTAATAAAAATAAAAGTGGTTCCTTAAAAATAGAAAACATGATTAATTAAAAAATTAAAATAATAAAATATTAAATTTAAAGGTTGAATAAAAGACAATATTTAAAGGATGAATAGTATTTTCCTATATTATCGATAAAATTAATAAAAGAATTAGATTAAGTACTGAATGGCATAGTTTTATTCGTTGAATTATTGGATTACTGGTTCAACTGATAAATTATTCGTTGAATCGTTTAATTTAATAATAATTAAATAAATTTATAAAATTATATATGAAAATAAATATTCATAGAAAAAAAATGAAGAAATACAATATTTAATAATACTTTTTTATATAATATATGATATGTAAATTATTAGCACTAATCACTAGAGTAGCAGCAATCGGAAGTTTTATAAGATATATAAAATTATTAGCACCATATCTTCTAAGAGGCTATTTGGCTTACTAATATGGAGGTGACAGATTGAAAATTTTGTCATTGTGCTTTTGAAATTAATTCTACATTTTATTATTTTGAAGTCTCACAAATCTCACATGGCGTAGATAATTTATGGGTAAAGTGTTTATAATGCTTTGTGCTAGAAGAAGGATCATCTACTTTAGATACAAAGGAGAATTATATGATTGTTGCAGGTGCATTAGTGGACTCTTTTTTCAAGTCTCTCTTGGTACTCTTACCGTGATCACACTGACTGTTGGGTTAACTGATTTGATAAGTAGTGTTCACATATATTTGTGTTATGATATGAAAATACATTAATTTGTGTACAAATTACTTATATCAATTTAGTTATTTTATAGTTTAATTGAGAATTTTTTGATAAACAAATAGTAAATGGACGATTTGAGAGAAACATGAATGGAGTTTTAAAATATGTTGGAAGGATGATTGTTGTAATTCTTAGGGTGAATATTGAAATTCTGAATATATTTTTTATGGTGAAATTATTTAAGAATTTGGGATATATTTCTTTCAAGAATTTTTACTGAGCGGAGAATAAAATATCCAATGGTTTGTATTTAATTAAGCTTGATAGTGATGTAGTCTAAAGTATAATTTTCTATTGAAAATGGAAGAATATGCTATATTTATTGGGATCATACAGTTGATTTACTTGAGAAAGTTGAAGTGGTAGATATTGTAGATGATGAGTCAAACCCAATTTTTGATACCATTGAACAACCTATACCACAAGAAACTCCAAGAAAAAGAAGTAAGATGACAATCCATAGAAAGCCTACCCGAAAAAAAGAAGATAGATGTTAAGAAAGGAAATAAGAAAAACATAACCAACAAAAGTTGCAATCAAAGTCAAAAGCCAGCATCTCCTAATCCTGTTCCTACAAACTAACCAATGCCACAACCCAACTTCTCAAACGTCAACCAAAACACCACCTAACAGCAAAGTCAAGTAGAAGTCCCACCTCCTAATGTATCCCAAAAGTCCTCGAAGGCCACATTGAAGCCGAAACACAACCTGAAAGTGGAGTTAACGATGTGATGGGTCCAACTCCGCAAACAGGTCAGAATGAAGTGCCCACCCAACAATCTAAGAGTAGTCAAAAGAACAGAAGAGTATCGTATAAGAGGTCAGTACCCACTGGTCAAAGGTTTGTGCAAGGAGGAAGGAATGAGGAACCAAAGATCTTTGTGCAAGGTTGAATTGTAGTTTGGTGTTTAGGCCTCTGGCTTTATGGCTTGTGTTTTATTTTGTTTTTAACGACAGTTTCTAGTTATGCTCTTTATTGTTCATCCTCTTGTTGATCAAGTATTGATTATTATGAATTATCCTTTCAGTTGTTTATTGCACAGGACTTGTACTAGAAAAAAAATAGAAACAAATATTTGTATTCAAATATGGATAGAAATAAAAGTTGCAACACAGTCTTTACCACATATTTTTCCTTCTACTTAGAGGTAATTACAATTACTGATAAAATGTGTTAATATCTTTTTCATGCGCACAAACTTCTCACATAATTTAAAATATTGGGTAAAAAACGGAAATGAGCCAAGGAGAGATCAAAATTACGTAAATCAGCCAAATAAAAAATCAATACATGAATCAACCAGGACGAATTATTATATAATTCGAATCAATATGATTCGAATTTAGTTTACATGTAATTCGAATTTATATGATTCGAATTACTATGAATGCAACAAATCAATGAAGTTCGAAACAACTTGTTTCGAATTAGGTGAGCATAATTCGAACTTAATTAATTCGAATTACTAGGAATTGACATTATAAGGTAATTCGAAACAACTTGTTTCGAATTATACCTAACTAATTCGAATCTATTTAATTCGAATTACTAGGTTAGGTTGTGATACTACATAATTCGAAACATATAGATTCGAATTATATATATATAGTGCGAGGCAGGGCTGTATATATATGGTGTGAACTCATGTTGCTCTCAACAAAGAGGGGAGATGGCTAGTGAGGAGAGTTTCCTAGTTTTGGTACATTACAGAGGGTCGATTAAGAGAAAAACTCGGTCGGGCGTGAAGTTCACTGATAAGGATCCCCTATGTATTATCGTGACCCCGACAACCACATACGATGCACTTGTTAGCTCTGTACTGGAGAAGCTGGGTTTTGAAGGCGTTAAAAGGGTGAAGAAGTTTTTCTACCGCATTCCTACAGCGGTGCTCCATGACATCGTGAAGTTTGATTGTTTCACAATCGGTAGTGACGAGGACTTGCAGGTTATGTTTCTTTCTCGTAGGCAGTTTCCCGAGGTAAGGACACCAGAGCTGCTGGCTAAGTTGGTTGATGTGGTATCTAGCTCGGGTGGTTCGAACCGGAATGCCACTACTATAGCCGCGGTTGGCGGCTCGAGCTCGAGACCTGCTGGTGCTTCATCCTCTGCTCCTGTGTATGAGCCACCGATGCAACCTGTTGCGTCCCCTTCGTTTGCCGTTGATCTGAGCGGCAATTTTGGAGACGAGGTTCGTTATGGGGAACATATTCCCACCGAGGTACATTGTCCCACACCGGCTGGTGTTGGTGATGGTTTGTTTGATGATCCAGATGACGATGACGTGGAGCCGGATATGATCGATGATGAAAGCGGCGATGATGTTGGAACTACTATTCCGACAAGGGCTGCAGGTGGATCTAGTTCTGGCACACAGCAGTACCCACCCCATTTTTCCTCATTGGACCTGGATGCCATGCGGCAGGACGACAATGATCTGCAGGCCTCAGGATTTGGTGCTAGAGATACCGAGGGGTCTGCCGGTATGAACGAGTTCCAGGTTGGCCAACAATTTCAGGATAAAGATGAGGCGCTGTTGAGTGTGAAGACGTACAGTATCCGCCGAGGGGTCCAGTACAAGGTCGTTGAGTCTGACTACCGCAGGTATGTGGGAAAGTGTTCTGAGTTTGGGAATGGGTGCACATGGCTAATTCGGTTGAGTCTCCGACAGCGGAAGGGTATCTGGGAAGTGAAGCGATACAACGGACCGCATACATGTCTTGCCAGCTCCATCTCCAGCGACCATAGGAGTCTGGACTACCATGTCATATCCACCTTCGTTATGCCGATGGTTAGGGCTGATGCAGGTGTGAACATCAAGGTGCTCCAAAATGCCACGGCCGCACACTTTGGGTTCAGGCCTACGTACAGGAGGGTATGGATGGCGAAGCAGAAGGCCGTTGCCGTGATATATGGGGACTGGGACGAGTCGTACAATGAGCTCCCTAGGTGGGTTTTAGGAGTTCAGCTGACGATGCCTGGCACTGTAGCCATCCTCAGGACTTGCCCTGTTCGAGTTGGGGGACAGGTTGATGATTCTCAGGTTTATTTTCATAGGCTGTTCTGGACTTTCCCCCCTTGTATCCAGGCATTCCGTCATTGCAAGCCTTTGGTGAGTATTGATGGCACCCATTTATATGGGAAGTATGGGGGGACATTGCTAGTCGCCATTGCACAAGATGGAAACTCGAACATCCTCCCCGTGGCATTTGCACTAGTTGAGGGTGAGAATGCTGAGTCATGGTCTTTCTTTCTTTCCCACCTCCGTGAGCATGTCACACCTCAGCCGGGTCTGTTAGTTATTTCAGATAGGCATAACGGCATCAAGGCAGCACTCGAGGCTCCGGATGGGGGATGGCTACCGCCTGCTGCGTACCGGGCGTTCTACATTCGACACGTTGCAGCGAATTTTGCCTTGACGTTCAAGGGAAAAGATGCCCGAAGGCTTCTTGTTAATGCCGCATATGCCAAGACCGAGGTGGAATTCGACTACTGGTTTGACATTCTGCGCTCTGAGAATCCGGCAATGTGTGAGTGGGCGAACCGAATCGAGTATTCGCTGTGGACACAGCACTGTGATGAGGGTCGGAGATTCGGGCACATGACGACCAATACTTCGGAATGCATCAACTCAATCCTGAAGGGGGTTAGAAACCTCCCTGTTTGCTCGCTGGTTAAGGCCACATACGGAAGGCTAGCTGAGCTCTTTGTCCGTAAGGGTAGGGAGGCCGAGGCTCAGATGGGTACTGGACAACAATTCAGTCAATACCTAGCAAAGTGTATCGAGGCCAACCTGAGAACAGGCAGGCACTTCACGGTGACTGTTTACGACAGGGATAACTCGGAGTACACCGTTGCTGAGACGACTCCGACAGGCTCATTCTCTCTTGGTACGTACAGGGTCTCATTAGGGTCGAAGACTTGTGATTGTGGATACTTCCAAGCACTTCATTTTCCCTGTCCGCACGCACTGGCTTGCTGTGCGTATTCACGGCTTACATGGCAGCCTTACGTCCACGAGGTATATCGCCTTAGCTCCGTTTTTGGTGTCTATCAGATGGGATTTACACCTCCCATTCCAGAGGGTTTCTGGCCACCTTATGCCGGGCCTACCGTTATACCGGATCCGAGTATGAGGCGTGCGAGGGAGGGTCGTCCTAGATCCACAAGAATTCGAACCAACATGGATGAAGCAGAACCGAACCGGCCAAAGCGATGTGGCCTCTGCAGGCAGCCAGGTCACACTAGGCGGAGTTGTCCACAAGCCGCAGGCCCAAGCGGGACTGCTGGAAATCAGTAGGCGATTGGCTATGTATGTGTTTGTTTGTTAATGTATTAACACTTGTCTTCTTGTTTTTTTTTTTTAAGTTTTCATGTATTACAACTTGTCTGGAACTACTTTGTTTCCTATGTTTAATGAAACTTGTTATTTGTACCAACTATTTCTGTTGAATGTCTTTTACATCATTGACAATTATAACTATAAGAAACAACATTATATCATGGAACGACTGATCACGAATAAAATAAGATGAAACCATAAATGATAACATAAAAGTAGAATACATCGACGTAATAAGAAAGTACATAATATAAATATGACAACAAGACATACAAAGTTCACAATAAAAAAAAGATCATACAATAACAATGATGACCAACCAACAAAGTCTACAATATAAATATGACAACAAGACATAAACCACTATCCATGAATCATCTAAAAAGGTGCGATCCAGTGCCGCAACGGCGTGGCACCCGTGTCCGGTATCCCCTACGAATAAGTGGCTCCTCATCCTCAATGGACTCGTCGCTGTCATCCGGAACTGGTTGTCTGGGGGTCATAGGCGGAACATGGACGGGTCTGGATGACGATGGGCCGGCAACTGAGTGTGATCCGACGAATGCGCTGACTAGGGGCTCGTCTAGTCGAAACCATCTGTCGTTCAGTCTCGCAAGATGGTAAAGTCCCGCCATCTGCAAGTACGGGACATACCTCTCATCAAGACGCATCCCCTGTTGCCGCCTAACACTGGATATGCAACGACGAGGCTGGCCAATACATAAACCGCATAATTAGAACAGATGCACAAGCCACTAAAATAACAAAAACCATTAACAAAAACCATTAACAATAAACCGCTAAAACAAAACCATTAACACAAAATCATTAACAAAAACCATTAACAATAAACCGCTAAAACAAAACCATTCACAAAAACCATTAACAAAAATCATCAACAATAAACCATTAACAAAAACCATTAACAAAAACCATTAACAAAAACCATTAACAATAAACCGCTAAAACAAAACCATTCACAAAAACCATGAACAAAAACCATCAACAATAAACCATTAACATATACCATTAACAAAAACCATTAACAATAAACCGGTAAAACAAAATCATTAACAAAAACCATCAACAAAAACCACTACCCTACACTAATTTCCTAAACCACTATCCAAAAACCATTTACAATAAACCGCTAAAACAAAACCATTAACAAAAACCATTAACAAAAACCATCAACAAAAACCACTAGCCTACACTACTTTCCTAAACCACTATCCTAAACCACTAACAGTAACATAAACCATTATAAAAAACCATTAACTAATACCGTTATCATAAACCGCTTTCATAAACCACTAACCTCGTCGTTGATAACACCGGCGATATGAGCTACTCCATCCAAACGATAAAGCCTTCCCGGATCGTCCCCCATCGACAGAAACAGCCGCTTTGGTCAAGCTCGTACTGAACGTTGGTCTTTTTCTCTGGGATTTGGTGGGGTTGGAGAATGAGAATGTGATTCGAATGAACTTGGCTCGAACTCCTTTTATAGCCGATTCCCTTGTAATTCGAATCAACTTGATTCGAATTACTATGCAAGTCCATTTTCACCTAATTCGAATCCAATTGATTCGAACTCCTCTAACATGTGCTTCTCCTAGTAATTCGAATTTACTTAATTCGAATTATATATGTGTAATTCGAAACAAGTTGTTTCGAACTTCATTGAATTTTGGCATTCCTAGTAATTTGAATCATATCAATTCGAATTACATGCAAACGTAATTCGAATCATATTGATTCGAATTATATAGTAATTCATCCTGGTTGATTCATGTATTGATTTTTCATTTGGCTGATTTAGGTAATTTTGATCTCTCCTTGGCTCATTTCCGTTTTTTACCCTAAAATATTTGTGTTTAAAATTCTGTTAAACTTTAAATTTAGTGTTGGTAACACTATGAATCTCTGGATAAAAGAAGAATATAGATTGAGGATGAAAAAAGCAGTGATGATAAATAAGTAACTTGGATAAGATGAATGTTTTTTTCTAATGGCTAGTTGTTTCTTTTTTTTATTTTTCTTTTCTTTTTCTTTTTTTATGCATAGCACTCTCTATTTTCTTTTTCTTTGTTTAAGTGCTTAAACTTGTATGCTTGTTTCTCCAGTAATTGTTTGTATGAAGGATATTTTGATAAAAAAAATTGAATAATAAAAAGTAGAGTTCAAAACAAAAGTGGTGATGGTAAAAAAATATAGTTACAATTAATAAATTTAAGATATTTGAAACTTTTGGAAATAGAAGGAGAATCTCTAAAAACAAACATATGAAGAAGGATTATGGAAATCCAACCATCAATTTCTTTCTTGAAGCAGTGAAAAATAATCTGAAAAAATCAAAATAATTCTAAAGTTATAAGGTTGAGAACATTAATGACTAGAGCTCATTAGCTCAATTATGTGCCTGTGATATTTGTATTTCAAGAAGAGACTTGGACAAACAAATTTGAGAGGTGCTTTATCACCCAGTAACTTGGATGATGAGCAAAAATTAAAGCTCACAAATTTTTAAAGGGTATTGAATTCTAGTTTAGAGCTATTTACGACAAACTTGAGCTTTTAACTTGTGAATTTCTAAATCAATATTTAGCACTCGTCATCTATCTAATGCTGTGGGTGTTGTTGAAAATAGAATGAATTTGTGAGAAAAACAAAAAAGGAAAACACAAATGCATATTACAAATCAGATGTTAAAAAATATTTGGCCGAAGATTCATATAATAATCTTGAGAGACTAATTTTTACATGCAAATGTTACTAACACATCCACATAATAAAGATCAAGTTTACAACTTTAAGAGTAAGCTATGAATGGGATGATTTTAGTTTTGTTGTTGTTTACTATTTAATATTATGTTGTTATTAATTGGTATGACACTATAAATAATTATTATGCTAATCTTGTGTTGGTTGTTAGATTTGTTTTTATTGTCTTTTGAAATTTAAATGATTAATGTGTAATTGACTTAATTATTATTGTGAGACTTTAAATTATTATTATTAGATTCTAAATTATTATGATGTAAATGTTGTAATATTATAGAATAATTGATTTAAGTATAGATATCAACTTCTTTGTAACAATTAATTTTTTTCTTCTTTATAAATAAATGTCATCATAATTTTTTAAAATTTTTTTTATCTAAATTAACTAAATATATTATTTATCAAAATTAGTAACACACAAAATATTTATTGATATACACAACTTTATACATTTTGGATATTATGATCCAAAACACATTAAACACATATCCCAAATACTTAATTACCAATTAAGCTATGATTTTACAAAAATTGAATGTATCTGGGTGACACAACTGCCAAGTTATACATAAATTGGGGACTCTAGGCACAATGAGTTTAATGTTAGTATATTATTGTAATGATTTAACTATAATATTATGTACTATTATTATTCTACTTATATAGTTAATTAAATATTATATTTGAAAATATAATTTATAAATATAAAAATATAATTTATTAAAATAATTAAAAATATTAATAATTTTATTTGAATTTAAAAAATAAAAATCGATATATTTTGTTATTGCTATCAATATGTGTGCGGTTTCAAATCACTAATTTTAAATTAGTGGGAGACACGATTTACATAAATTTTAAAAAAACAACAGCAATTCAAATAACTACAAATCTTGCTATAATTTTTCTTTTTTATAAATTTTAAATTTAAATAAATTCAATTCAATTACAATAATTTAAATTAGGCCAAATTTAAAAATAAATTTAGATTGATATTTTTGAATAAAATTTAATTAAATTTTGATAAATAAAATTTAAATAAATACTATTTAAATCATAATAAATTGCACCAATTTTAAAAATGTTAAAATTAGTGGACAGCTAAAATTTAAATTGGTTTAGTGTTAATCCAATTTTAAAATGGTAATCCACTTCTCCAAACCGTTGGCACCTAAAACTAAAGTGAAATTAAAAATCATTTCTAATTGAGTAATATTAGGGAACCAAAAGGGTATTAGCCAAAAACCAGTCAAATACGTTTGGGTGAATCCAAAATCTCTACGAGTTAATATATAGATGTTTCTTCTGCTAAGTATCAGAATGTTTCTTTTTTTATACTAAATGAATGTTCTTTTATATATTTTTCGAATTTTTTTATATTACAAATGTGAATGTCTCTATTTCTTTAAAATTTCATAATTTTTTTAAAATTATAACTGGATATTTCTTTTGTTAAGTATTAGGATGTTTTTTTCATATTAAATAAATATTTTTTTATATTTATATAATTATTTAAAAATTCCTTTTGACTAAAATCAAGTGTGTAATTTGCAGTCAACACCCTTTTCTTTAACTACCCGTTCATCCTTTCAAAACCACATCCGAAACCAAATCCCCACCCCAACCGAGAGCCCCCCTTCTGTCCGTCCACCTCCCTTCATCTCTTATACTTCTTCTTTTGTTTAGTCCATCTAAAAAAAATAAAAATAAAAAAACAAAAAAAACACAGTTGCAGTGCTGGCAGCAAGTTCTATAGGCTCTGCGGTAGAGATTTGGACGAGATAATAACCGACATCTTGCAGCATATACTCCGTTATAGAGAAGTGGGTTCCGGTGAGGAAGCAGAGAGAGCCTGAGAGAGAGAGAAATTTATATGTGTGATTGTTAGAGGTGAGTAGGTTAATAGGAGAAAGAAGAAGAAAATTTTTATAGTTTTAATTAAGTTTTAATTAAGTTTTAAATTTTAAATTTAAAAAATTTAAAATTAATTAATTATTAATATAAATTAATGTAATTTTATTTAGTTTTTAACTGGTAATTTTTTGGTTTTATATATTTTTCTTTTCTAATTTTAATAATCCGCTAATCCCAACTTATACACTTTTAATTTATGTTGAAAACGTCAGTAAGAAAAAACAATTCACGTTGGGAATGTCAATCAGCAAAAATAAAAGGTTCTGCCATTGAAATAACTCATCAATAGTAATAAGAAGAAATTACAGATATATTGATTTAATTCGATCTAAATAATAATAAATTATATTAATTTTTATTTTGTAAATTAATTTAAATCATGTTATAAATACTGTTTTTATTTTGGGGTTAAATTTTTTATACCTACGAATACCATTATATCAACATATCAAAAGGTTTTGTACATATTTTAAATAATTTAAAATTTTTAAAAATTTTTTTAATTTAAAAAATTTAAATCATTTTATATTTTTAATCGAATATTTAATTAACCATCTTAGTAGAATAATATGAGTATTTAGGAATGGCAAAGTGCACCGGTCCGCACTGTCAACCAAGATTATAAGTCCACAAATACAACATAGTAAATTCTAGTCCATAAAATAAAATCTTAAAATACAATTTCCATTCTAAAAAAAATAATAAGATATAGTCTTTAATATCAAGTGGAAACTGGAGAGAGTTGGGGCTGTGGGAGAGAATAGCGTATGGTGCTGTGAGAGTTTTGGAGTTTGAACAAAGTGGAGATGGAAGAGAGTTGGGATTGGGAATAGAGAGTAAATGGCACAACAAACAACACAGTGAGTTGGAAAGACTGAATAATAGAGTTAGAGTTTTTTAATTGGTGAAATTACTAAAAAACCCCTATGTTAGAAATAAAGTAAGGTTATTTAAGAAATTTCAAACATTCGGGGAATTATCGGGGATGAGGCAGGGATCCCCGCTCGGATCCCCACGCCTATCTCGGGGGAATTTCGCTCCCCATCCCCATCCCCACGGGGAAAATTCCCCACCATCGGGGCCCCATTCGGGGCGGTCCCCGCGGGGATCCCCGCCTCCTGGGGATTTTTGACACCCCTAATCCGGTCTTGCCTTCTTTTTTTTTTAACATTCTAAAATAATATGTTAAATCACAACTTTAGAGTTATGTTACGTGTACACCAAAATTAAAATACATGCTATAATACAAATACACATTGAAAATAAATCAAACTACACATATATTTATACACAAATATATTGATGGCTGATTTTAATGACTGATTTTAGTATACAAATAATATTTTTGTAACCATAATAACTTAAATCTCATACACAACAACAATAAAATACAAACACATAATTCATACATAAATCCATATCAAAGCATAACTGAAACAAGTTAAGCACAAGTGATAATTAACAATTGTTCGAAGACATAACCGAAACAAGTTAAGCATAACAGGGTGCAGAAAGCATTTCCTCTCATGTTAGTGCATATTAGGTTTAAGCAATGATTGGGCAAAGCTTTTTACCCACATTTTTGTTGGAACTTTCTAAAAAGCTAAACACAATTCACAACCCTTTTTTTTTAGGCCAATTCAACTTTCAGACGTAGCTATTACATTGCTATAGCAAATACGATAGGTAATTAGGTGCAGCGATAAATTCCACCGAAACAGGATACCAAGTCAAATTTAACGTAGAAAAGTAAGCATCTGATCTTTTACAACAACATATCATATCATAATACAAGCCTACCATGGATGGAGTTCGTCATGTTATACCAACTCATTTCAATATGATTGTAGATCCTATACATTATAATTCAAAAGGAAACAAGAAGTTCTACCCAAAAGCACTATAAATATTTTTATTCGACAACTATTCTACGAATTAGTAGAAATTAAATTTATATAAAAAGATAAAAGAGAATCCTTAGTTACCAGCTACACGCTAAACTCTATCATCATCAACCATTGATGGATCCATTCACCAAGCAAATCAATATGAAAACATGAAACGAGGGGAGACAGAGACGAGGCAGAGTTGTGAGAAAGAAAAGAGGAGCGCGCTGCTGTGAATATGAAGGAGAGATAGAGACGAGGCAGAACTGTGAGAGAGGAGAGACGAGCGTCACCAGAAATGTGAGGGAGGCACAGACGTGATGCAGAGAGGGCCAGTGACGAGAAGGAGACCTGTGAGAGAGGGAGACGCCTTTGTTGGTGTGAGGGAATTGCCACTGCCACCTCTTATGCTCCGAGAATGCGAGAGAGCTTGAGAAACAAAAGTGAACAGGTAGCTCACGGAGGAAGGAGTTCAGGGAGGGATGTTGTGTTTGTGACTTTGGTTAGGGTTGAGTAAACAGCTTAATTAAATTATTTTAGAAAAAAATAGTTTAAATAATAAATAATTATATTAAAAATAATTTATAAATAAATTATTTTGTGTTTGAATTTTTAGTTTTAAAAGTATTTATTTTATAAAAATGTGATAAAAAATAATAGTATTACGAGAGAAGTCATTTTTTTAACTTCTCTGTAAGCTCTTAAATAGCTTCTTAAAAAGCTACAATTTGGTTTTAAAAATTTTATCAAACATTAATATTACTAATTTTCATAAGTCAAAAGTTTAAAAAAGTTACTTTTAAAGCTTCCCAAACGAGACCTTTGTGTAAAACTGAAATCATAACCCTAATCCAGTTGTAATTTTTTATTTTTAAAAATAACCTAAAAAGAATGACAGGTTTTGACAGGTTTTTAAAATTTAGCAGACTCAAAATCTCGTCTCGATCTATTTTTTTGGCAGTTTGAATTGGCAAATTTAGACCATTTTGTCACCGTTATCGTTATAATAATACATGTATTTTTCATTGTGCCTTGTTCATACTTCGGTGGTCAACTTAGTCCAACCTAAAAATAGGCAAGGCTCAACTATCATAATCCAAACTCCTCCTACAGAAGCATCTGATTTTTTTACATCTGATCTTGGTGGCCAAAGTCTAAGTGTAACTACAAACATATTCATCCATTCAAATATGGGATCTCAACAACCCTTAAATAAAAAGGGGAGAATAACACCTACCAAGATAAGTGGATAAGTCATTAATGATAACTTATGTTTACTACTATATATATCCCCTACTACCTTAAGTATTTTTTAACTTTAATCTACCTAAAACTTATTTAAAATTCTTGCTAACTTAGGCAACAGAGTCTCTTATAGGTACCACTCCACGCCTTTTTACGAAGGATTCGAACGACTTCAACTTTATCCAGACCGGTCAAATCTTTCACCTAAAAGCATTTAGACCTCGTTTTCAGACTTAAATCACAATAGTTTTAAGTAAATTTTAAAACATGCTTATATCTTAAGTATTCCATATATATACAATTTTACAATTGTGTCATATCCCAAGTATATCTGAAATACATTCAGTTTTTGTTAGATAATATTTCAATGATTAAATATTTGAAATATGTGTTTAATGTGTCTTGAATCATAGTATTCAAAATATATAAAATTGTGCATATTAATAAATATTTTATGTATTACAAATTTTAGTAAATAATATTTTTAATTAATTTAAATAAAAAATTTAATTTTTTTGACCTAAAATTTATTAAAATTTAAAATTTAGACTTTATTCGATTTAGAATCGATTTTATTTAAGATGATCCAAAATAATATAATTTTATTTAGTCTAAAACTGAAAAAATAAAGTCAATCATTATTTAAGATGGGACCCATGTGCATCCCTCCAACAAACCACAACTCCAAATCAGATCTTACATTGGACCACCACTTCCCTCTGACAATAGACTTATTTATTCCCACATGTTATTGCTATCCCGGTTTTTGGGTGTAAGCTGTTTAATAAATTATCATGAAACGATATTCTGACAAATATAACATAATTAATATGAATAAAAACAAATGGTGATCATTCACCAGGTCAGCTCCACCTTCGTGGCTGAAGAATATACTGCGCATTTGACGCTTTTAAATTCACCTGCCACCTTGCATCTCCTCGAAGTTTCTATCAATCAAGTAGTGGTATGGAGGTCTATTTAACGCTGGAAGTCCAAGATTCATTCATGCTCACTGGGCGTGTTCATAATTTCATATACCTGTAAAATTGCGCTTATTATTTTTTATGTGTGTGAAAAAGAGGTGTATAATAAGAAGCTATAAAAAGAGGTGTATTTTATATTGGTATGAGATATATAAATTAGAGGTATCGATTTATTTGTATTATTTTCTTTTTTTAAACAAACAATCATAAATCGGATAGTTTTATTTGTAATTTTGAAAATAAAAAAAATTTTAACATTGAAATCGGACCGTCCGATTTTTATTTTAAAAAATAAAAAAATAAAAAATATAAATCGGACTCTCTGATTCGTAGTTTATTTTTTTCTTTTAAACAAAATAACCCCTTCAATTTGTAGTTTATTTTTTCTTCAAACAAATCAGACCGTTCAATTTAAATAAAACACCATGTAAAAAAAAATCTAATCTTCCAATAACAATATATTACACATATATTTAATTAATATAAAAAATTAGCCGTAAAATCGGATTTGTTCAGATTTGGATTTGACTTTAAATATACATCGACTATATTTTTTAAATTCTAATTCGATCTTAAATCTAATAAAATTTAAATATTTTTGGGTCATAATTATATTGAGTTTAAGTAAAAATTAAATCTTTAAAGCTTTAATAATAATTTATAAAAAAACTTATTTATAATGCATTTATTTATAAAGAAAAAATTTATTACTAAAAAGTTAATATCCATGTTTAAACTTGAATTTATCTATAAATTCTAATTTGATGTTTCTTTGATCTATTTTCTAATTCAACAAATGTGATTAAAAATAAAACAATAAGCTTATAATTATTATAACATAATATTAACATTAATTTAATATATATATATATATATTTTTTGGTTTCTTAGGGTGCACATGGGCGAATAAAACTGAATTTGCTTTGATCTGGATCCGACCTAAAATAATAACTGAATCTATTTTTAAAATTCTTACTCAATCCTTAACCCGATAAAATTATATCAAATTAACTCCTAAAATATTTCGAACTGGACCAAATCTTTGAATATCAACACCTCTAATGCTCACCTTATTTTCATGCTTTGGAAAAAGTTAACAAAAAAAAAAGTAAATTTATGACTTATGAGTGATGATTCAGACTGTTGTTTAATCCAGTGGTACAAAAAATACAAGAATAAACATTAAAATTAATCTCTAAGAAATGTCAGTTAGATATTTTAGTTTTTTTAAAAATTATTTTACTTACAAAAATGGATCTCTTATCATTTTAATTGAAACTNAAATTAAAATTTATTAAAAATTAAAATATATAATAAAAAAATTCATTAAAAACTAATTTAAATATTTATGATAACACAATAATAAATTCACAATAACATGAACTCTATTGAAAAGTTTCGGCAAGAGTTACGTTGGTACGTGTTTTTTTTTATCAGCATTTTGGTATCAATATTCAATAGCTTTTTGTCAAATTTGGGTATTCTGGCGTTAATGGAGCATTATTTGAAAAAGTTTATTGGTTCACTTATTACAGAGATCAAACACCCACTTTAACTACCATTATTCATGAAAAGTAAAAATTAGTCGTCAATTAATTATTTGTATAAAAATATTTATATAAATATAAAATAATTATATATTCACGTTTTCAATAAAATTTCATAAATAATTAATTAATTTTAATATAAAATTCCAATTAATTAAATTTCATAAAAATATAATCAAATTTTATATTTATAATCAAAGTACGAATAAAGTATAAAACTAGAGTAAAAGATGATTTTTATATTTATAAACAATTTGATTATGTTGCTAAAAAATAATTTGATTATTCTATTACAAAATATTTGATTACTTTGTTGTAAGGAGTTTGATTACTCTGTATTAATCATTTTGTCAAAGTACGAATAAAAATAAATCTAGAGTAAAAGATGATTTTTTATATTTATAAATAATTTGATTATGTTGTTAAAAAATATATAATTTGATTATTCTATTATAAAACATTTGATTACTTTGTTGTAACGAGCTTGATTACTCATTGTTAGAATATAATTAGGATCAATTAGCATTATTTAGCATATTTGAATATTTATTATAGAAGATTACGTCTTTAATATTACTATTCTTTTAATATCTATAAATACTTTTTTATATTGTATCATTCAAGACAATATGAATAAATAACTTGAATACACTCAATAATACACAAATTCTTTCTCCAATTTAATCTCTTGTTTCTAACATGGTATCAGAGCCATGGTATCCTCTTTGAAGATGATAAGTTATTTTCCTTGCGGTGAAAACACCGTAATTTTTGCACTTTTTTTTCTATGCCATCTTTCTTTACCTTTTGTCACTCCTTCGATGCTTTTTTACCTCACCGATTAGCTTATTCTCTCCGTCTTGTGCCTTTTCGAGTCGAATGATCAAACACCAATGTCATCGGCTGTTTTCCTATTCTCATGAAGATATCATATAATTTTTTATCTTTTTCGGCAGTTCCGTCTGTGTTCTTTCGTCTATGTTTTCTCGTGGCAGTTCCATCTGCGTTTCATCTATGTTTCTTTGTGGCAGTTTCGTCTGCATTTCTTTGTGGCAGTTCTATCTACACTTCCTTCAGACAAGCGGCAGTTCTGTCTGCGCTTCCTTCCGACAAGCGGCAGTTCCGTCTGCGCTTCCTTCCGACAAGCGGCAGTTCCGTCTGCGCTTCCTTCAGATTAGCGAAAGTTCCGTCTGCGCTTCCTTACAGCAGTTCCGTCTGCACCCGTTTTATCAGTTTATGCAGTTTTTTTCTCCTTATTTCCTTGTTTTAAATGAGTTTCAAACTCAAGTTGTCACTTGAGTTTGAGGGGATGTTAGAATATAATTAGAATCAATTAGCATTATTTTTTTGGTGAACAACTAAGAGGAAAAACAAAAGAGCAGAAAAGAAAAAGAAAAGAAATTAGGCTCTTAACAATAAGAGAGGACAAACCACCTCTGGTGGCTGGTACCAAAGGTGAATCTCATCAGTTCCGCTACCTCCAGATCCCATCTTTGCCAACCGATCTGCCACGACATTAGTTTCTCTCGGGATAAGCTCAAAACGAATATCCCAATCCCTTCTTAACTTCAAGTCAAAGATCAGTTGTATCACTTCTTTTTCAAGATGCCAGAGTGGAACTTGCCAACCAGTCACTAGCTCAAAAGCTGCTGCGCAATCTGTCTCACAGACAACAAGCTTAAGACCCGCCTCCCAAGCCCAAGCCAAACCTTTCCATATACTCCACAACTCCATCTTGATGACACTAGATCCAAAGGAATTTCCTGAGCATCCCATTACCCATTGACTGGAGCTATCGCGAATTACCCACCCAAAACCAGCACAATCATCCCCCAAGTTCACACTCCCATCACAATTTAACTTCCAAGCACCAGGTTCTGGCGGAGACCAAGACAGAGGTTTTAATCCCTGGATGCAACACACTCAATTCTGAGTTGTATATTCAAAATCCACCATGCACCTGCGAGCCTTGTATGCAATTGACCCAGCAGATCCAAAAACTCCCTGAAAATTACCCATATTTCTATCTTGCCAAATTGACCATATTATAGCTGCAAATTTGGAACAACCTTCATTGAGGAGGCCATGCTTGAACCAATCATGCACCTCGTAAGAGGCAAAGAAACACACATCAGAAAAACCTAGAGAAACCCAAACTGATCGCACCACTTCACAATCCCGAAAACAATGAAGAATTGTCTCCGGAAGTTGATTGCAACGTGTACATAAGGATGAGGAGGAGAGATGTCGCTGAAAACGCAGATATTGAGTTGGTACAGCATCATGAAGGCAAAGCCACACTAGGAGCCTCAACTTTTCAGGGACCCGCGCCTTCCAAAGCCAAAGCCAGTTGATATTCCTATCCCAATTCAACTTCTTCTGAATTAACCATAAATATCCTTGTTTAGCAGAGTAAAGAGTGTGCTCCCAACTCCAACCCAAATCACGACCAGAAGCCGAAATATGTACTAAACTAAGAATGTCTTCCCTTAAGTCCCTAGGAATAAAAGAGTAAATCCTCTCCAAATGCCAAACTCCATCACGGTAAACATCTTCAATGGTCAAAGCAGCCTCACAGATATCAAGAAATTCAACCCTCGCTCCTACTGGCCCAGAGTGCAACCAAGAGTCAAACCAGAAATTCTTAGAAAGAGCTCCCACTTCCCAAACAAACCCTTCCTTTAATACGGAAGCTGAGTGCACAATAGACTTCCATATATACGATGAAGAACCCATTGCTTTAACTGCAAATAGGTTTCTATTCTGGAGGTATTTCTGAAGCATAATCTTGACCTACAGTTTCTCTTGATTCATCAAAATTTGCCAAACTAGCTTTCCTAATAAAGAAAAATTGACCAACTGCGACTCCCTCAAAGCAAGACCTCCAAACTTTTTTGGAGTCGTCAAAACTCTCCAAGATGCTAAATAAAGACCACGGTGATTATGACTACCACACCAAATGAAACTTCTAGTAAGCTTATCAATGTTAGAGCACACACCTGATGAAAAAAAAAGCTTACTTGCATCCTATAAATAGGTATAGAAGATAAAACTGATTTAGCAAGGCAAATCCGACCAGCTTTATTAAGGAAGCGACCTTTCCAAGATGCTAGCCTATTAGTAAGCTTATCAACCACATCATTAAAATCAGCTTTAGTAACTCTGCCATGCTTGAGGGGGACACCAAGGTATTTTCCCAGAGAATTAGCAAATCGGATAGAAGAAATACCAGTGAAGAGATCCTTGCGTTGTCTTGAAACATTCATAGAACAGATAGCACGAGATTTGTCAAAATTCACCTTCATACCAGATGCTCTACAAAAGGTGGCAATAGTGTCCAAAACATGAAGTACTTGAGATTTCTTCGCTTTGCAAAAAAGGATAAGGTCGTCTGCAAAAAGGAGATGGGAGATCACAGGACCTCCCCTAGACACGGTTACTGGTTTCCATCTACCAACCTCCACTTTTCTAGCAATGAGGCAACTCAACCTCTCCATACAAATAACAAATAAATAAGGAGACATAGGGTCGCCTTGCCTCAAACCTCTCTTTGGCTGAAAACCATCCAACCGGTTACCATTCCACATTAGAGAAAGGGAGGAAGACTTTACACATTTCATAATAAGAGAAACAATAGTACCTGGAAAGCCAAACATTAGGAGAGATTGCTCCAAAAACTCCCAGCTCACCCTGTCATAAGCCTTTTCTAGGTCAATTTTAAAAGCAAGAACACCTTTCTTTGATTTGGTTTTCTTCATAAAATGGAGAACTTCCTGGGTTACAATGATATTGTCTGGGGCACCCCTTCCAGGAATAAACCCTCCCTGTAGAGGGCCAATGATATCTTGTAGAAAAGGTCGTAACTTCTCCACAACCACCTTAGTTATAATCTTATAGATGACATTACAGAGGCTGATAGGACGAAACTCTTTCATGCGAGATGGGTTATCAACTTTAGGAATTAGCACCACCAAAGTGTCAAACAGAGCACTATCCAGATCAAACCCAGCGAAAGCCTTCTTAACAAGTTCCCATACTTCTGTACCAACCACTTTCCAATATTCCTTGAAGAAAAAAGCCTGAAAACCATCGGCACCTGGGGCCTTAAAAGAGTTCATGCCCATAACCACCTTCCTAACCTCTTCTTTAGAAACATTTTTTGTGAGACTTTCAATAGCTTCATGAGATAAAGAAGGTAATTCCTGGTCCCCTATCACATCAAGTTCTACCTGTTCCACATCACAAAAAAGATCTCTATAAAATCCAATTGCACATTCTTCGAGTTCTTGTGGATCAGTACTCCATCTTCCATCCTCCAAAAACAGCCCCTGAACCTTGTTACGCTTCCTCCGCATAATGGTTTGCATATGAAAGAACTTAGTATTCCTATCTCCAAATTTGACCCAGTGCTCTCGTGATTTTTGATACCAAAACAACTCCTCTTGCATAAGCAGATTACTATATTCAGCCTGTAACTCCCTTTCTTCCTGTATAAGGGATAAAGCATCAACTCTCTCCATTCTCTGTTGGATACTGGTCACACGCCTCTCCAATTCCCTCTTTCTTTTAAAAATATTCCCAAAGACATCTCGGCTAAAGGCCAAAGCATCATCTCTGACCTGAGAAAGGCAACGAATAGGATTGGGTTTACCCTTGTCCCAAGCACCCCTGACCACCGACGAAAAACTTGGGTGATAAGACCAAGCTACTTGAAAACGAAAAGGTTTTACCCCGACTCTTCTATCATTACCTTGACATCGCACCATAATGGGACAGTGGTCAGAATGCATCCTCGCCAAATTCTCCACATAGCTTTCCGGAAAACGAAAACACCAAGCATCAGTAGCCACAGCCCTATCCAGCCTCTTCGAGATGAACCGATTACCCTGCATATGTCTGAACCAAGTGTACAAGGATCCATGAGCTCCCAAATCAATCAAACCACACTCATCTAGAAGAGCTCCAAACTGCTCTGCCCTTCGAGAGACAAAGTTCCCACCTTTAACCTCAGATGAAAGAAGGATCTCATTAAAATTCCCAATAGCTAATAAAGGACCTGAATAATTTCTGGAAAAATCTGTCAAAACCTTCCAAGCTTCTTCCCTTATGCTAGGAACGGGACTTGCATAAATTGTTGCACAGACTTAAGAGAAACCGCCATTCGAAAACTCAACACACACCACTTGCGAACTCGCTGCCACGACATTGCAAGATACTCCGGGCCATGCAAAGAGCACCCAAATACCTCCACTATGCCCCTGAGCTTCTTCAATATGAATAGGAGTATAACCTAATCTGTTCCAAAAGACAGCCACCTTTTGGAAAGCACAATGAGTCTCTAAAATGATAAAAATGTACGGATAAAAATTCTTTACCAATTGTTTCAGATGCACCCGAGCCAGCTTATTTCTAGCTCCTCTCACATTCCAAGCTATAATATTTGCACAAACCATATTAATATTACTTGGAGTGAGACCCACACCTCAGATTATTTGAGGGTAGTGAGTGGGGTCTCCACTGTAACCACACTGTGCACATTCTCAACCGGGGAATTCTGAAGAGAATTAGGCCTTAATCTCTTTAAATTGCTTCTGAATGGCGTTTTAGAAGTCTCCGCGCCTTGCGAATAAGCCCCTGCCCATTCTGAACCAGGTCCTTGCTTGCCACCCGTCACACCTTGAGCAGAGGTAGAACCTGACGAAGCTAATTTAAAGTTTCTCACTTGTTTTAGCACTTGATTGCCCTTACTTATGTGTAAAGATGATTCAACCCCATTGATGCCTTTCATAGCAGGTTCTCCTTTAGCAACATAATTAGAAGATTTATCCATATAAACTTTTTTGGACTTATCCTGGTCATGCCTACCCAAAAAGACCTTCTTGCCTTTTGCCTTTCTTTCCACCTTGGTCCACGTTGTATCCCCTGCATGCGCCCCTTCCATTACATGCACTTCCTTATCCTTATTCTTCTCTATCCCAATTGTAGCACTACCGAAAACAAAAGGCTTCTCAATATTAGAAGAAAATGGCACCTGATCCATCTTCTCGTGATCTTGTTCCTTGTCTTCATTCACCCCTGTTTCATCAATGTTCGTTGAAATTGAACTAATCAATTTACAGTCTATACCAACATGCCCATAACAACCACACGTATTGCAGACCAACTCAAGGCTTTCATATTCAACATCCAAAACCCTCCCATCCACCTCAACACTACGAGTAATGGGAACACCTAAATCAATCTCCACACAAGCCCTCGCATACTTCCCTCTTGCCATCTTAGTTGCTATATCGACTTTCACTGGCTTTCCCACCGCAGCGGCAATCCTCAACATAGCCTTCTCATGGTAGTACCGAATCCCTAAGCCGTAAAAGCGTACCCAAACCATGGTGGATCCAAAAACCTCCTCTTCTGAATAGAACTCAGGTGACCATGGCTTTACAGCAAGATAAAACCCAGATATCATCCAAGGACCACCAAGTAATACCCTCTCCCGATCTTCGAAAGCATCAAACTTCACCAGAAAATAACCATTTCCTACGTCCAGAACTTGAAATCCACCCTTCAATCTCCACACCATACCCAGCTTATGTACCATCGCCGTGTAACTCATATGCTTGCTCAAGACTTTGACGACGATCGCTTCCTTATATGGTATAGATAACGCCGCTAGCCCTTCTTCTGAGAAGATGACCCGAGGAGGATGCGAATTCCCGTGGTTCCCTTTGATCACCTTGGCTAGCCTCTCTCCATCTAAAGCCTCATTCCAAAGCATAGGAGACGGAGACTTCTGTCCAGTCACCATATCGCGGAAGGAAACCTTTTGAAAGCCATGTTTTTCCTTAGAAACCCTAGTACCCTCCTCCTTCTCACCAGATACAAACCCCCCGACGCTCTCCCCCTTAGTTCTACCGCCGGCATTACCGGTTACCTCACTGTGTGTCACCCTTTTCGTGAACCCCCGCTCACTCCGTCACTCATACCTAAACCCTAGCAGAAAAAAGAATTGACATATAAATATACATTTCAATTAGCATTATTTAGCATTATTTAACATATCTGAATATTTATTATAGGAGATTACGTCTTTAATATAACTATTCCTTTAGTATTTATAAATACCTTTTTATATTGTATCATTCCAGACAACTTAAATACACTCAATAATACACAAATTCTTTTTCCAATTTAGTCTCTTGTTTCTAACACTCATCAGTATTAAATTTTGTTAAAATAATATGTAAACAACACAAATTATACATAAAATATAAAATATAAAGACTAATTTAGTGATTAATTTTTTATATTTATAAAATTATTTTTGTTTTCCAATATATTGGGTCAAACCAATTATTATTTGTGGCATTTATATAACATGTACACCGTTAAAAAAATTAAAAATATTTAATAGATTTTATATGAGTAAATGTTAAAAAATTTCAAGTTAGTACTTGAAATTCTAGGTGTAAATCAATTTATTTTAAAATTTAAATAAATTATATTATTTGCTAAAATTTAAAATGGAAAATTAACTTCTTACATAATTTATGTGCTTAGTTACTGCGTTGCTTAAGTAAATTATCGTTAAAAGAAATGCATAATATTAAATAAATTTAAAATATCTTATTTTATATTTATTAATTATTATTAGAGTAAATGCATAATATTAAATATAATAAATTAAAATTATTTTATTTTATATTTATTAATTATTTCTAAAAAAAATATAAAATATAAAATATAATAAATACATAATTATAAATCGAATTTTGTTATTTGTACCTTAAAAGTATAGGTTAAATATACTATAAAAAATATTTTAATGCTATTTGTTATTTTTTATGTATTGAAAACATAAGAATTTTTATTTTTGTAATAAATAATATTAAAATATTTATTTCTTGTAATATGTTTAACCTATATCTTTTTTTTTGAAAGTAGAAGCTCAACACAACAAGTGGAGCATAAATAAAGTACAATTATAAAAAGGAGTACGTTACAAAAAAGCTAAACTATCCCTCTGTTATCTTTGGCATTGCCATCAACAACAGAAGGGATCCACACCTATTCACTCCTTATAGTGTATGGAGGACTGATAGATGATGTCTTCAATCCCTTTTCCTTTATTCTGAAAAATCCGCCTATTCCTTTCCAGCCAAATGTTCCAGATAATGGTACAGAAACATACCATCCACCTCTTGCGCTCCTGTTTACTAGTTGATAATTCAGTCCAACTTTGAAAATGCTCCTTCAGTGTTCCCGAGTACGCCCATGATCTTCCAACAAAAACCAACCATGCACACCACACCTGCCAGGAAAATCCACAACCAAGAAATAAATGGTATACAGATTCAATACTTTCATTACACAAGACACAGACAGTATCCTCCTGGTTAACCACTCCCAGTCGACTCGGTCTCTCCTTCGTATTAACCTTTCCAGTCAAGACAAACCATATGAACAATTCAACTCTAGGAGGGATTAAACCCTTCCAAACTGTCCTAGTAAAGCTGTAGCTCCCTATATCCTCTGGGAGCATTTCCACCTGCATAACCTGCACAAATGAGTTAGTAGAAAATACATCATGTTTATCAAATTTCCACAAAACTCTGTCCTCTCTCCCATATACTAAATTAACCAGTCTTAATGTTTCATGCAGCTGGTTGACTAAGTCCAACTCCCATTGGAATAGCTCTCGCCTCCATTGGAAGTTCCATCTCCACTCTAATCCGTCCCAGAACCTACAATCCCCTATGACGGATCCTCTTTGGTTTGAAACTGAGAAGAGCCTTGGAAAAAGATCTTTCAGGGGCCCACCACGTAACCATACGTCCTCCCAGAACCGAGTTCCTCTCCCGTCGCCAATCTCCATGAACAGTCCGTTGATCATTTTTTGTTTCAGTCATTGATCCTTGAACTGTAACTGGCATATATTCTTCCATGGCCCCCGGGTAGGTAGCACCTGGGATGACAACATCACATTGGGGTTGAGGTTGTTACATGAGTATACTACCTTCTTCTATAAGGGGCAATCCTCCTTTGAAAATCGCCACCACCAATAACAAAATCTTTATAAATATTACATATATGAAATTATAAATGTTAATTAAACAAAAATAACTTGACATTATTATTTTTCTAGATATATTGAAATTAAAAGACACCCTAAAAATTATTTAATTATTACTCTTGTTTAACGGAAATTTAACATTAAAATTAATAATAATATTATATTTACATGTCTGAAATGAGTTATTAACCTTTGGCCTTTGCAGTGAATATATGAATACAAAAAAGGAAAAAAAATAAGAGAAAAGAATATTATGAAGAAGAAAACAAAAAAGAAAGAAATTAATATTCTATTT
>NC_029773.3:60560811-60596458 GCF_000817695.3 Arachis duranensis
GGTTTTCATCTCCATCCTACTGGAACTTTCTACCATCGTCATTCACTTGTCACACGCTACTTACTAGTCATGTCCCAGTCCCAGTTTTAACTTATAACCCAATTACAGCCACTCAATAACATTTTATTCTTCAAAAGTTTTGTTCAGTGTGTATGCATCATCATCATGGTTCATAAACAACTCACCAATAACACAAATTCTAACGTACCACGTTACCCATAAGGGAATAACACATAATAAAAATGCATATATATACACAGTGTGTTTTCTCTGCTTAAGTCTTGTGCTCTGAAGAAAAAGGGGTCTTGAGTCTTCTGGTTAGAATGGCGAGTAACGACAACAACGAAAACAGGAACAAGAAGAGCGAGAAAGAGAAGGACTGTGAGGAGTTTATGTTCGAACAGAATGAAGAAGCTGAACCTGAAGACATTGAAGCTGTCAAGTTCGAGAGCGAAAGCAGCAGTGGGAGTGGCAGTGACGACGACGACGACGACGACGACGATGGGAATCGTCATCGCAGAGGACATCAACCTGAATCATTCACTTCTCAGCAGTGGCCTCAAAGTTACAAGTATGATATCATCCTCTCTTCCTCTTCATCTTCTTCACTATCCTTTTTGTTTTGATTCCAATTAGCATTTCATGATAAGGTTTTGTATTCTTCTTCTTCTTCTTCTTTCGGTGATTTTGTTCAACACAGTATCTCTTACGTGACTCATCCCGTATTAGTTTCTGCAATTTTCTTTTATTCGGAATTATTGTATACTTTGGATGGTCCCACCTCCGTTTTCAAAGCAATTTACACTGTCCTTTTGTTTTGGTTTTGGTGCTTGACTGATTTTGAGAAATTAATTCTTTTTTTCATTATAATATCGAAATTCGTGTAATTTTCTGTTTATTATTTCATTTTTATTTTATGCTGTTTTAATCCCTAGCATCTTCAACATGCACAAACTCGTTCCTTTTATTGCTCCACTGTGTATGTAAAAATTTGATGCGCAACGAATTGGTATGGGATACCAAAACAAGTCCATAGTCAAATTTCCAATAATTAGAGCGTCATATTAAGTTTTGCCCTGGCTTATAGCTAAAATATGGTGAGGGTTATTGAAATTCTTGTAGTGAGTGAAGATTCCATATGAAATGACCTCTGTAGGTGAGTGGTTTTGTAAAGAGGTAGATGTATTTTTGGTTTTCTAGGATTTTTTAGTAAGCTTTGTTGGTACTTTCTGTTATATGGCGTTTTTTGTTAATTGGATCAAACATTAACTATTCTTGTGTTATTGTTTTTCATCCCCTTACTTTTGATAGAGAGACTACAGATTCTTATACCATTGCTGCAGCACCGAATTTCGAATCATTTCTACGAGGGCCGAGTTTTCTTTATTCGAGTTTCGCGCGTTCAAAGAGCAACTTGGAGATAGATGGAAAGACTCCTTTACTGTCAGGTCATGAAGGCATCACTCGATCATCAACATGGTGGGAGAAAGCTTCAATTCAAAGGCATGTTACTGGAGAATTGCCTATTGGTTATGGATGCAGCTTAACTCAAACAATTTTCAATGGTATACTATTTCATCTTTATCTGCTGCAATTTTTTTATTTTTAAACATTAAGCTTGGTTTTTGCATGTTTATCTATAAAATATGTTAGATTCAAATACTGGCAAAGACATTCCCCAATTATGCAATTTAGAATTTTTTTTTCCTTTCAGTAAGAAAAAGTTGGCCATTTGAGGTGGCTCATTCCAAAAAGTTAGTGCATATCACTATCCTTAGAGTGGTTATAATTGTAATAAGTAACCTATCAATGAAGTGAAGAGAAATATATACAGCTTTAATGAGTAGTTAGGCTGCATTTGGTAGTAGCATGGACAGAGGGGACACAAATTTTCAGTGTCTCTGGCTCTATATTTGTTTCATGTCCGAGCATTTTTTCCTAAATTTTACTGCTTAATTATAAATTGGAATTTAAAAAGTTGGTTTGTCTGTTTGCAGAAATGCTGACAGATTCTATGAATTTTGTTTTCAAATATCAAACACTGATCCTAGTTTTCTAATTCTATGTGACTGTTTTATAATGTGATTCTGTACCTGGCAGGGATTAATGTTATGTGTGGAGTTGGTCTTCTATCTACACCATATACTGTGAGACAAGCAGGGTGGGCCAGTATGGTGGTGATGCTTTTTTTTGCCATTGTATGCTGTTATACGGCCACCCTTTTGAGACGCTGCTTTGAAAGTAAAGAAGGAATCATTACCTACCCGGATATAGGAGAAGCTGCATTTGGGAGATATGGCCGTATTGCTGTATCAGTGAGTCTTCTGTTTTTTCATTACTAAAAGTTAACTTGATTGAAAATTGTTGTGCAATTCTCGTTACTTCACATCTCTAATTATTGGATGCATGGACTTGAAATGCTGCTTTTCTCTTGATATATGAATATTGTAGTTCTTTTTTTATGTATTTATTTATTTATTTTTATCATGATCCTAAATGGTTTTGCTTCAGTTTTTATCTTGGGTTTTATAAATTATTAAGGGCCTCAAAATGTGTATAAGAATATTCCTATCTCTTTTTTCTCTATATCCGAATTCTTTGCTGTAGAAGTGAAAAAGGGTGCTTAGAAGCTTGAATTGGTGGTTTTACTAATCAATATATACTGATGTTATTGCTTTTGATATATTTTCTTGCAGATCGTTTTGTACACTGAATTATATGTGAGTGGCAACAATGTCTTTCATTTCCTTTGAAATACCTGTGTTCTGTTCCTCTGGACCTTATGCCTAAGATCTCTTTTCATGATTGCAGTCATACTGTGTGGAATTCATTATCTTGGAAGGAGATAACCTTAGTAGTGTGTTTCCGGGAACTTCCATAGATTGGGGAGGTCTCAAGTTAGACTCTGTGCACTTGTTCGGAATTTTGACCGCACTTCTTATTCTTCCTACGGTTTGGTTGAAGGATCTTCGCTTAATCTCTTATCTATCAGGTTCCCCAAGGTCTTAAGAAAATTCCTTGTTTTCAATTTAAAGAATCTGTTGTAACTTGAACTTATTATGACAATCTGCAGCTGGAGGGGTTGTTGCAACAATATTGATTGTGATCTGTGTTTTTTGTGTTGGGACAATTGATAATGTTGGATTCCATCACACTGGTGAAGTGGTGAGATGGAGCGGCCTGCCATTCGCCATTGGTATCTATGGCTTTTGCTTTGCAGGACATTCCGTTTTTCCAAATATATACCAGTCCATGGCGGATAAATCACAATACCCCAAGGCATTAATAACATGGTATGGTACCTAACTCCTTTTATCACTAGAAAATAATGTGTAATTTCTACATTCTGATTCCTCAACTCATTTTTCTGCATGCAGTTTTATTTTGTGCGTTTTGATATATGGAGGTGTTGCAGTCATGGGATACTTCATGTTTGGTGACAGCATTTTGTCCCAGATAACATTGAATATGCCAAAGGGTGCATTTGCTTCCAAAGTTGCATTATGGACAACAGTTAGTTTGATACTTTTTCGGTCTCTAATTGTTACTTTTTAATAGCTTCAATCTACCTAAGATGTTTTTTTAAGTCTCTAATTTCATGTTTCTTTACTCTTCTTTCAGGTAATTAACCCATTTACTAAATATCCTTTTGGCTATAATTTTGTTTATGGAAGTACAAAATGCGTAGGTTGATTTATCAAATTCATCAATAATTATATTTAACTTTTTTTCCTTAATATTTAACAAATATGCTCTGTTGATGAATCCACTGGCAAGGAGTCTAGAGGAGTTGCTGCCCGAAAGAATTTCTAGAACTTACTGGTGCTACATTCTTCTTAGATCTGCACTGGTTGCATCTACGGTTTGTGCTGCATTTCTGATTCCATTTTTTGGTAAGTCTGAGGCTGTCTCTGAAATATAAACTCTGGGCTATAGACCTATTCATTCATTCATTCATTCCATATTATGATATAATTTCATAATCATATGTGCAGTATTCTGATGCCAACCTTTCTTTTTGTGTTATTTTGTTTCCAAATCATGAACCACATCCAAACTGGTTTAGTTTCTTCATTTATCTCCCTGGCATATTTTGAACCAAAATGGATGATTTGTCATATTGTAACAACTGTCATTTCAGCAGTTTTTAATATCTTCTAGACCTATTCATTCATTCATTCATTCATTCCATATTATGATATAATTTCATAATCATATGTGCAGTATTCTGATGCCAACCTTTCTTTTTGTGTTATTTTGTTTCCAAATCATGAACCACATCCAAACTGGTTTAGTTTCTTCATTTATCTCCCTGGCATATTTTGAACCAAAATGGATGATTTGTCATATTGTAACAACTGTCATTTCAGCAGTTTTTAATATCTTCTAGACAATTCAATGTAAAAAACAGCACTAGACATGAAGGGAGTGAGCGTGAGTGCATAACTAACAGCTTTATCTTCAGAGTGAATTCCCTTACTTTTCTATTCCATCTTTTCTCGTATTCAATCACCACCAGTCCAACTCACAAGATCACTTGTTTCACTAGCTTGCACATACCTAGTTGGATTTACAACTGGAGCTCTCTTCTCGACTCCTACTATATAAGTTGAGTAACGTATCCACTTTAAAATTCCCTAAGCTTGGTAGGATCTTTATATTTATCTAGTGCAACCATGGAACAAGCAAGGGAAGCTTGCTTTCCGGTTTCCACATAGTAGCTTGACCTAGACATGAAAAAATAAGACAGTTGGAAATGTAACAGAAAGTGAATATTATTTTCTGATGTTCAAAGCTGTAAAAGGTTATTGGAGATAAAAACAATTGGTAATTATTACATGGCGCAAATCTAGCCTAACTTGCTCCTGTATTTGAGTTGTGCATCCTGTATATCTAATTATTACATGTATAATTGACAAGACTCAAAATATGATTGGGATTGAAGGAGGTCCTAAAGGAGAAATAATGTTGATAGAAGCTTCAAAATCAAAATAAGGGATCACCAGAAACCCTTGAAGTCGGCCTCCATTTGCATTGCAACCCCATAGGAAAGATATACACTTGGACTTGAGGCATACTGCAAACATGCAAGATAACAAAACTTTACAGTATGTTAGCAACTTGGCCCTGTTTGCAACCCCCTAATAAGCAATGTGTAGCCGGGAAGTCGGAACAAAAGATAGTATACACAGGCATATGCAAAAATCACTGGTGAAATGTTTATAGTGATTAGCTGGTCCAACGGTAACCAACAGCCGACAGGCTCTACAACCTTGGCTTGATAGAAAGTGTAGCAGTCAGGTGTCCACTATGAATAGTTCTGATAGGGTTGAAAGTTGAAGAGTCAATTTGAAATGAAAAGAATCGTGAAGGTTATGGATAATTACCTCCGGGCCAGAGCTACTTTTCAATGCCATCGTCTAAAAAATGGTTTCAAATCATTGTGTAGTAAACATATTTTATGTTGAAGTTCAAAACTTAAACTTGCATTGGGAGGACGTTGACATTGATTGCTTTCACTAATTCACACTTATTTTGTACTTTTTAAATTGTAAATATTGCAAGAAATGTGGAAGTAAGCAACTTTGTGTGCCATGTTCTTCTTCTGTCATTGATCAGTACCTTATCTACTAAGCTCTTACTGCTCTTGCTAATTTAAGGTGCTTAATAGTCAATAATCATACATCTAAATCTTTTTAATGATGAAATTTTGTATTAAAGTGGTAATACATGTTACAAAATTAAACAAGTCTAACTCTAATATCCTTTCATTACAATTTCAGGGCTTGTGATGTCTTTAATTGGTTCTCTCTTCAGCATACTTGTGGTAAGCACTCCCTTCAGCTACTTATATTCATACAAATATTTTAATAACATCTATGATTCAAACCGCAAATAAAAGTTCAACTGTCGTGGAAGGAATTTAGAAGTCATGATTCTGTTAAGATTGTTTTGGTGGATATAATTCATGATTCTTTAATCCCTTTTCTGTCATTTTTTGTTTCTTACAATTTTTATTTACATACATCAACCATAAAATACTGACTTTAATTGATTAGAGAAATACTCATGTGCATAATTGTCCTTGAAATTGAGGATACCATTTTAATGGTGTGTTAGCATGCTATTCGTATCCTATAACTAAATTTTGTTGTATGTTTAATGTATGTGCCTTATATTCATACCTACATGGCTGCATCTCATCTTATTTTTTTAAAGCAAACCTAGAGCCGCTAAAAAAATTTATTGAAAATCACTAAAAATGAAAAGCTGTACAAGGAATGATTGGGATGAGGTAGATTTGTCCATACTCCATTCTGCTTTCCCTTATTGTTCTTGTTTCAGTTTCTTATAAGGAATCCCCATTGAACAACATATAATATTTGTATGCAAAATTTTTCAGTCAGTGATAATGCCTAGTCTTTGCTTTCTGAAAATTGTGGGCAAGAAAGCTACAAAGATGCAGGTAAGTACGTTTCTGATTTCATAATTACTCTCTAGTCCTTTATTCATATTTTGGCCATAGGTGTGATGAAATTATTAATTTAATAAAAAATCTAAATTCCACTCTCACATGATTATAACTTATAGACTAATGTTAGTATTGAACAATAATACTTTCTAATTAAGTCAATACGAAATGCATGTAAGCTTTCAGTATTATCTGTCAATTTTCCTTATATCTATCGCATTCGTGTTTTATATTAATTGAATAGTTTCAACATTGAAGTACCAAAATTAATAATCATCTTTGGAAGATTATGAAGCTAAAATAGTTGCCATGAATGAATGTCAGTGGACAAAATTACATATGAAAAAAAAATTAAATTAATCGACCACTAAATCCAAAATGTTTTATTTGTTTGGAAAATCAAACCAAAATAAGTTATTTTTTATTCTTTTTTCCAGTACATGATCTTTCACTGTTAATTTTATATTTTCTTTCATACGTAAGTTTGTAATAATATGAAACTTTTAAGATAATTTTGGTACACTACTGATTTCAAAGCTTTTTTGGCTGTTGGACCGCGTGGAATTGTTAACTATTGTGAGCTCATACATTAAAAAAGCTGTTTTGAAAAAATTTCCTATTCATTCCATAGAACTCAAGACTTGTGTTGCTGGTTCTTTCAGGTTGCCTTGAGCATCATCATTTCAGGAGCGGGAATCATTTGTGGACTCCTCGGAACTTATTCCTCTCTGCTAGATATTGCGAATAGTTACTAAATCAGATCTTTCAGCACTGATCATGTTGGTTAAGTTATTATGGATTCAGAGTTAGAAATTTACCTTATATGGCTAGTAGTGGAGCCATTTGAATTATTGCGGGAATAACTTGTAATGAAGCCTATTTAGTAGCTTGCTTTGAACGAACCAGAACATTTCATTATCTAGGTTTGCATTCTTTTTAGTGGAGTATTAATGTCCTATAATCGTGTTACTGTTGAATAATTATCAGTTTATGCCTTGGACTCTTATTAGTTTGCGTTTGACATTGGCACAAGTGCTTTGATTAGTTATTTATGATCCTAGATGAATTGAATCGGAGGAGAAATCTCTATTCATTGATTGAATAGCAGAAATGAATTTTTCAGTTAGAACTTCTAACAGCCTGAAAGCTAACGATAACTAACTAAATTAATCATCCAGCTAAGCAATTTTAACTCGGTCAGATCTCTATAAAAAAAAAAAAAAATTAACTTGTTCAGATCACGCACTTGCTCAAGTTCTGGCTTATAATACAAGTCGCTAAGTTTAAGCTCATCAACATTCTACCTCCAGTTATCAATAATCAACATTAAAGCAACGTGGGATCTTCTTTCAAATTGGGATCTTGTCATGAAACATTGTAATGAAAGTGATGAAACAAAGTAAATGGTCCTAGAGCTAGTGCTAATGTGAAAATATTGGCTAATTTTTTTTTATATTGGAAGAGTGTGTGAGTTGTGCTTGATTATGGTGTATACAGGTGTTAGACACAAGTGTGGGACAGGGAGAAATCGGACCGTCCGAGTTCTTTGTTAAAAAATTCGTTAATCACAAATCGGACCGTCCGATTAGTTTTTGTTTTTTTTTTTATTTATTTAACATGAAATCGGACCCTCCGTGTACAGTTTTTTTTTTTTTTAAAAAAACTGAAAACGGACCCTCCGTTTTCCATTTGTGTTTTTTTTAATTTTTCCTTTAGAACAAAACGGACCCTCCGTTTTTAGGTTTTTTTTTTTTAAAATTAAAACGGACCGTCCGAGTTTTATAAAAAAATTATTTTTCTGTGGATCTCCTCTAATCGGACCGTCCGAGTTCTTTACTCTAAATCGCTCGGTCCGATTTCAACCTCCTAACACCACATGCAGAAAAAATACTCCTATTCTCCATAATGCTGTTACACCCCAACCCTTCCTCCATATTAAAAATAAAAAGCGGAAAATATTAGCTATTTGGTTTTCTGATTTTATTAGATGTGATTTCAATACATCAATCTTAGTTTTTTCTTTTACGATGTGGCAGTAAGGTTCAATCTGCTTGCTCCCTCATGAGCATAGGGTTTGTACTTTGTAGCATTGTGCAGAATGGATTTTTTTTAGACAGAAGAATGAACTTTCTTAAAGAGAAATCGTCTAACAACCATTTTTATATCAGATAAAAAAACATTAGATCTAATCTGAAAAGGCAGTTAAATATCTTATATATTATAGATTTAAATTTTTTAAATTAAAAAATTTATAATTTAAATATTAAAATTATCCAAGATATGTGCAAAACTCTTGATATGCGATATAATATTTTTGATAGTATTGTGTTGAAAAATACTGAAAATTTTTAAAAACTTCAGATTTTTTATGTATAAGGTAGATTCAACATGTGTGTGGTTATCGATAAAAGTTACAAACCATTTTTTTTTTTAAATTGAGTTATTTTCGATGGACCTCATAAATTACTATGAATTACTTGGAAAGGTTTAGATGTATGATAAGGTTGAGAGTAATAAAGAATTTTATGATTTTTTGCACGAATACAACTTTCACATTTAAGTAAGGAAGAATTAATATTCTTAAACAATCTTGGAAACAAATGTTTGAGATATGAAAAATAAGAGTGTCCTAATCTATTGTGTCAGAGCATTATTTGGTCCTTTATAAGCATAGAACTATCCTCTGAAATATCCTTAAAATGATAGAGTCAATCCATCGTCTTAGCACTGCCAATCATCTTCTTCGAGATCCGGTCTTAAAAAATATTATAACACCCTACCACATAAAGTCTTATGCTTAAGTCATAAGACTGAGGTGACAAGGTATTACAACCTCTAAAAGTAAAAATATATATAATAATAGTTGAAAGAAATTTTATAGCTAGAAGCCTTTAAAGGAAAGTCTAAAACAAAAATCGTAACGCTCACGTCAACGAGAAACTTGCGTACGAAGAAACGTAGGATATATGTATATGAATAATAAAAAGGGAGTGTCAAAAATACAAATATTCAAACTCTAGGCTCAACTTGCGAAACCATGGTTGGCTGGATATTTACATAAATATATACAAGATAAACCCAAAAGGTCCAAAAGATAGCTTACAGAACCTGTTTCTTCAAATCAACCTCTAAGAGGGACATAACATGTTCTATGCAATATATATATATATATCAAAACCAAAATAGAAACCCATAAGGCAAGAGTTCTTCACTTCAGAAGCTTTCAGAATGTCTCATGTCCTGCATCTGAAAACTACAAATATTATATGGGGTGAGAACCAGAGGTTCTCAGCATGGTAACGGTGCCCACATAACTAACATATAATGTCTCGGAAAAGCCAGAGACGATCTTAGAACTTTCGACAACAGATTCAAATTTTAACCTTCTTTACAACCATAATTAAGCCATAAACAAAGTGGGGTAAGTAAGGGTTCGAAATTTTAACTCAACCTAATTTGATCCTTTAGCATCTCACCTTCTTCCATCCCTCCAAAATTCTATATAACAGACAACCAAAATACAGACAAAGCAAGCATAAGAGGTAATGAAGTCCACATTCAAAGTTACTAGCTTTTGGGTCATACCAATACATCTCTTTGTAAGCATGATAACCAAGCTTTTCAAACAACTTTTTCAAGTCAAAATAGTTCACCAAATCAACATCCAGGGGACCACTTCTTGACACTACCATTTATGTAATGAAGTACTCCTCTGTTGTCCTCAACAAAACTACCACCGCATTGAAATACAGGAACTACAAGCTCAGCCATTTATGTATGTAAATGACAAATTATGAAATTAACAACACAGTCAAACTCAGCTTACTAAAATTCTAAGTATGCATTATCTAACTTTTCTACAACAAATCATTATCCCTATTTTAAATACTTTCATACCAACCACTTCTCCTATATTTATGCATGCATACCAGAGCCACTCATACAAAATATACACATTACTAAGTAATTTCCATTCCTGATATTCACTCAAACAAAATATTCAATAAACACAACAATGCTCTTCATAAGGACAACCTAACAATAATCGATCAATAAATGCAAAATGCTTATCCCCGGTCAAAGACGACATAGACACAATCATGAACAGCATGAACTTGCAACTGTTGACTTGCTATGTCGATCACTCCCAAAATAACATTAATGCAGGTCAGGCTGGTGAAGATGGTGAAGTTCTTGACAGGGATGACAATCGTCACATGAAGAGAATGGTTTTCCTCGTAAAACCTAGCAGGGAAAAGAGTCATTCGTAATTTCATTTTTGGAGTGAATGTGAGGAATCTCCCATACGAAGGGTCAATTTCCAAAACGCAACGTAGGGTACATCTATAAAATGGATAAGGTACATCCATAAAACGGCTTCGTTTTGCACAAAGGAGACCAAGGACCAATTTGTCCCTTTTGTCCACATGGCATTAATCGTGTGACGTGACAAGTTAACACAATACATAGGACATTTCCAGCTAAACTTGACGAAGCAAACTGGGCTAGAAACCTAATTGACTAACGGAATTAAATGTTGGAAACTATCCAAGTAATTAATTTTTGTTTGTTAAGGACTAAAATGTCTGATCCGAAATTTTTTAGGAACCAATATGGACAAATACTCAAATAAAATAAGCAAGCAAAAGAACGCCGTATAATTTATAAATTCAATGCCCCAGCTTCAGCTAAAAGTTTTTACATCAAATAGATTACCATTTATGTCAACTACATATAGTAGATAACATATGGTTTATAATTTCATTCATGTTTTAACATAAGAGTGAGATCTATCAATCACTACTCAAACTGGCAATGAGTGCATGTGAGTTTAACTGAAATGGCCGCTCAAGACTTGGGTGTGTAGAGTTTACATGAACCTAGGTTAACATAGTATCGTCCTCTTCTCTTCTTATGTATGGAGGAGGCAACAAGCTGTCCATGTTAGCAAAAAGATATCCACGGCCGCATGACGATTCAGCAAGAGGCGAGTCTAAGACTGAATCAGGAATTACTGCCAAGGTTTCGTCCAAAAGTGCTTTGATTGTCTACAAAGTTCAAGGAACTCAGTAAGCATTCAAAGTAAGCAATTCAATAAATGAATCATAAAAGAACAATTACAGCAAATTATGATGTAAAACATAAGCCAAATTTTGAATTAACTTGCCCACAAGATGTCAACACAACAATTTCATAAACCATTTAATAAGTTTTTTATAAACACGATAAGCACATTCTTCTGTTGTTAGTTCCACAGATAACCTGTCTCCTTACAATATTTAGGAGTATGCTTTGTGCAACACCACAATATCATACCCGTATATAATCGATGAAATTAAGAAGACTTGGAGACTTGCTTGGTTATCAAAGTCTTTTTTTAACAGTGGATGTTGATAACCTCATCTAAAATCATATTACTTTAGTGACGCAGCTCTAGGTACTAAAAATATAGGGTTTTAAAAGTAATATACCGAGCAAGTTTGGATGGCAGCATCTGCTTTGCGTTTCCAAAGTCCATTCCCAGGCTCAGAATGAAAGAAACCAAGCAAAGGCTGCAGAAAAAGTAACAGATGATCATATGATAATAGTAAAATATATATTGGAAGCAGAAAGTCCGAAAATCAATCACATTAAATAGATATATAACTTGCTTCCTGCAAGTGGAGGGAGGAAAGAGGATCATTCCAGGCATTGAACCATGTATACCAAATTATAATTACATTACAAGTATATTTAAGAGAATTGAAATCCATGCCTTCATCACATATCAGCTTGCTATTAAAATTACATTTCTGTCAAGAAACGTTCATTGAATGACGGGCATTATACAAGAACAAATTTTGAAAATCATCTACTGAGGATTATTCGCGCTATGCCCACCTTCGTTATATCCCGCAGAGTAGGCCCAAGACCATATTTCATCAATACCGAGTCCCCATACACTTGATATTTCTCAAGGACCTTGATGAAATGAGAGGGAGAAAGAAAATCAAAACAAAGCAAGATATACCCTACGTCATTCCAAAATATAGATCAATAATTCAAGCCTCTGAATACATTCAAAGCCAAAAGACTCTAACCGAACCTGTCGACGTGTAAGACTACTTCTTGATGCACCATAGACTGCAGTATCAATGTGTCCCAAAAGGTGCCAAGGGCTGCAGAGATTACCAATGATGGTTATTCAAGCTACTGAGTATCAATTCATATAAACATCATGAAGTCCACCCAATAGTGAAATCTTATTAGAGAAATAAAGTCACTTAAAGTCTTCAACCAAAAAACTTAACACTTAGGGGAATTAGTACAAAGGTAATTAACATGACAAAATAGTGGCAAACAACTGACTCGACAGGAGTTGGATCCCTGTCACTACTATTTATTACATACAATTAAGTCTCAGCATAACATCTCAAGTATGTCCTTCATCAAACTCTTAAGCCGGAAGAGCATTTGGTTGAAAACACGTTAGCACAAGAAACCTTTCAAGTAGCTAGACTTTAGGGCTTATATTTCTAGGAAGTTAATTCCAAAAATATGCATAGCTGGGAAAATCTTATCTAACCCGCAATGAAGATGTATATAACATCCAAGTTTTCACGAAATAATATTGTTTTAGATACATTGTTTGCGTTCATGTGCACACAGCATGCATAAAAATAATTTCTGATTGTTACGCATTAATGGTGACAAAAAGAACCATGCACCAGGTAATAGACCACAGCTGCACCAGCTCACCTAGCACTCCTAGTTTTAACCATTAATAGGCCATTGCAGAAATATCAGGTTTCTTTCATAACATAAAATTTATGTAAAACAATTTTATGCATTTTGTTAAAAATTTGAATGTTAACTTATGTCCAAAACTAAAACAGCTTACTCTAACACAAAGTGCTCAAGTGGAAGAACAATGCAGTTGGACTAATAAGATGATAACTTACTTCAAGGTTTTATCCAACTTAAGAATTACAATGGGCATTCATCATTTTTAACCTAAAATGTCAAAATCACTTTTACAGGAAATTGAATGGAAGGGCTGATTCCCCTTCTCGTTTATTGAAAAGCAGAGCCAGATATAACAGAGCTAGATACTTTTTGTTTTAGATTTCACACAGTCAAAGTGTGAAAAAGGAGGTTGGGGCAGAGAGATTTGGTATTTGAGACTTACTTGTTGTATGCTGCTCGTCCAACCATAACACCATGGGCCCCAGCCATTCGAGCTGAATTGATCTACAATCAAAGTTGCCAAGTAAAGGAACAGAAAGAAGCAGAATGACAATATCTAACTTTTTCCTTTAATAAAAGCAATATGTATCCATTAAAAGAACAATTTCAAAGCTACAACACTCACCAGCATATCATGCCATCTATAAAAAAAAGAGGAAGACGGGGAATAGCATGAAAAACGTAAATCAAACTCATGAAGAAGTAAATAATATGAAAATGGTGTCCACAAATTTTAGCTAATGCAATTTCATCTTTATTATTGTATTCCACTATTATAATATTAACCATTTAAATGTTAAAACATAAAAATATATTTAATCTATCCAGAGATACTCAATTTTCATTGATTGAACAATATCACATAGACTGTAGCACTTGCAAACAAAGGAAACACGTGTAAAACAAGTTTGAGATTTGTATAAGCAAGAAGAGAAACCATAAATGGAGCACAAGAGAAAGAGGGTTAACCAATAAGTAAAGGTTTGCAAATTGCAACCATAAGAGGTAACAAGAGAGGGGGAAGAGACAGAAGCAGCATCTGCCAATGTGAACAAAGAAGTTGTGGAGAGCAGAAAAAAAGGTGCATATTGATTAACAGTGGAAGATTCAGAACACATGTAACACATAACTTGGATTTCACATGTGAATTGTGAAGGAACTTCAATGGAGATTCTACTTGCCATGGATGTTGACTATCAAACTCAGGTTAGTAAGAATTGCAAATACAAAACAGGTTCACAAATGAATTTATGAGATGAATCGCCAAAAAAGAAAAGAATCATATACCCATTTTCTGAAGTCATCAGAATGTCAATAAGACTGCTATTTTGGCTATGATCTACAATGAGTAAATAGAACCATGAAGAGATAGTCATTATCTACCACATGAAATTCATAACACCATTTCTTTCAAATGGAGATTATTAGATCTCCACCATGCTATAAAGGGTATTGCCATGCACTTTTTAACATCATTATGAGGAAAGACTATAGAACCTGATTTAGGTTATTCAAGGATAGAACCTGAAAGCTTGAAGAGTATTTTAAACGGCTTCATGTCTATAGTGATGGTTTGTGATAGGGCCCAAAGATAATATAGCAGACCCACTGACGGATCTAGAAAATTTTGATAGTGGGGACAAAATATATATAACATTATAATAATTTTTATAATAAAAATATTACATTTACATAAAAAATTAGTTATCAAATTATCTACTATAAATTTGTATATAAATACATATATCATTTAACTTATTTTTAATGTGTATTTTGTATTTTAAAATTTGTATTTTAAGATTTATTCTGTACAAGTGATTATTTTATGTATGCGTAGCATAATTGTTGTTATAATTATATTTTGTTATTGTAAAATATGATTAGGTTTCAAAATATCTAATTACAAATTAAAATACTAAAATAGTAATTTAAATAATAACATATAATTTAAAATTCAATTTTTTATATTTCATATTTTAAAACCTTGACAATATAATTAAAATGTCTTTTTTTTGTATATCTCATTAAACAATCATTTAAAACTCAACTTTCATACAAATTAGCTCTCGATGATATTCATAGTTGAAAAAGTTCATTCAATTAGTGTGTTATTATGAAAAAAATTAAAGCTAATTTTAAAAGAAGAAACACAAATGGATAGATAATATTCGTTCGAGTCGATTTCTAAGAAAAAACACCAGTTTTATTTAAATTTGAAAATTGATCATTATAATGGAAATCTAATATGAAGTTTTCAAATTTGCTATCAAGTGTCGAAAGTTGAACAAAAAATTATTGTGGGGTCAAATTTAATAATTTAATAGGAGCAAATAAATATTATTATTATATACTATTCAATAAAATTTCAAATTGTAGTGGGGGCACTTGCCCCCACACCCACATAAATGGATCTGTCCATATTACTGTTAATTGTCCATATTACTGTTTGAAAGAAGAGAGAATTCAGATAGAAACAAATAACCCTTAGGTTCAAAAACTTTGCTTTAGACACGGCTTTAATAAGAACATCTTAGATTGTTAGCTGTTCCTTATTGGGAATGTGTGAAACTAGCAGCTTGCCTCCATAACTCTCTCTATCATAAAGAAGAGATTCATGTCATGTGTTTCGTCCTATATTGTGTAAAGCTGGATTATGTGCTAACATAATACCACTGATACCATATTATAATTTGAGAGAAGAAAGATTTCAGAGAGAAACAAAGAAGTTCAGAAATGTGTAATTTGTATAAGTTTAACGCTAATCTGTGTGTATATATATAAAGAAGCATAGCTTGCTACATAAGCTAGTCCAAAGAGCAGAATAGTCTTTCATACATAAGTAAGTTATGATAGCTGCAACAACCTTACAGCTGTCCTATCCTAGCTGGCTCTAATCTTATAACTAACTCTAACTCACTCTATTAGTTCATCATCTACTAATGTATTTGCCAAACAATAAATTTGGAAAATTACTCCACTCAACCAGTCCCATCAAAAGTTGGAAAATATAAAAAAAAGCAATGCCAAGACAAACTGTATCGCCTGTTGGCAAAGCAATGCACTAGATAAAAGTCCAAATCTCAATAAATCTAATCCAGCCCAAAAGGAAGACAAAAAGGTGAGGCATGCTAAACCAATATAACCAACTTGAAATAAAAACACACCAAAGCTTGTAGATACCAAACAAAAACAAAACAAAATTACTGTTAAAATATTACAGGGTATAGCATAGTACTTCTGTTTATCCCACACATAAATAAAATGAATGTGCACTTCAAATATGGATGACATACTTGATATGGTCATAAAAGAAGAGATTAAGAGAATATTAAATATATTCTTTATCACAAACTTACTATCATTGGATACCAAGTCTCAATCACATGAAATATGGGCCAAAACTCACCTCATCAATACTAGCAATGCCACCATTAATTGTAAATGTTAAATCAGGAAAGTCCCGTAAGAGACCATAAAAGTATTCATATCTGCATTGGAAAAATATGATACATTATCTCTCTAATTAAATAATATACTAGACTATAAAACTCAAATTCCTGACACATACTTCAATGGAGGAATACTCCGATTTTCAGCAGGGGTGATGCCATTAAGTAGTGCTTTCCTTGAGTGAATTATGAAGTGCTTAGCAGGTGATAAAGAAGAAACCTTGTAAATGAAATCACCTGATAAGAAACAAAAGTGGCAACATAAAATGTCAATACACAGCCTGAATAACAAAGGCAAGTATATAACTTTGTATTCTGATAATAAAAGAATGAAGGGTTTTGTATAAACAAAAAAAAGGAAGAATATATATATATATATCCACTTCAATTTACAAAAATAATAGCAAAAAAATAAAATAATTATCCCTCCAATAAATCAAGCATACTTCGTACAAAAGGGTTATAATCTTCACAGCACAAAGATGCCAAACGTGTATACATATTATACAAGACTTGGTAGTGGAAAATTCTGTTGCTATATATATGAAAATTATGCTCCAACTGAAGTAAACAATAGTGCCATGTAATGACATGTCACAATGATTTCACTTCTACCCTTTTCCCAAAGCCAAGAAAAATAGAACAGGACAAAGTAAGTCCAAAGTTTTGGGACAAACCACACACTAGCTAAAGATATCTAAAGAAAGTAGATAATATAGATTTACCATGGAATGTGTGGAACAGATTTATAACACACCAAATTTAAAATAAACCAGAAGAGATAGCCATAAAAGACCTCGGAACACTGTTTACTACAATTAAAACTGAACACAAAACTAAGGTATAAAAACTGACATATAAATCACATCCATATTAATGTAGGATAGAATTCCAATAAGGTTTTATTGCATCCAGAAAATATCAATCTCATTACAACAACCAAAGTCAAGGAAAACAGTCATTGAATTCCTACATCTCAAGAAAGAAAGACAAAAATAATTCAAAGAAATCATTAATTAAGGATTTCTCCTTGACAAAATAGATTAGGAAGTCATTATTATATTAACCAACAAGGGCTAGTGCAACAGCAAGCAAGCTTCAATGCCAGGGACAATTGTGTAAAAATATTTCTCCTTGTCATTTATTTGTGTAATAAGAATTATGACCTAAAAAGAGGTTTATGCAGAACTGACATCAGCTTCTAAGTTTTGCAACCCTGCTTCATTTTCAGTTTCCTATTATTTGTATAGGTTGGTGGCATCACAATTTGGTGACAGCTGAGAAGTCGAGGAGTAGAATATGATTCTTTTGGGAATAATTGCAACTGTGATTATAGGATTCAACAACAGATTTGGTATTTATTGATGCAAAGAGAAATAATCAATGTGCTTCCCTCATGATATATATTATAAGATGTTTCTATGGCAATCAATTTAATAAGACTCTGTTCTTGACCTCTATATGGTGCTTTGATAATAAATACTTAAAAGGAGTTGCCAGGTCACACTTTAGAGAATAGGCATGTTGATGCTCTTTTCAACTTTTCCCCTTAATCTGGTTTGCTTCTGCTATGGAGCATTCTTATTTGCCTTTTGCCTGTACTTTCCCTCTTTCCTTTCAATAAAATTATTTTTCTATAAAAGAGGGGGGAAATCTTTTCAAAACTTATATAAGACATAGAAATATATGATAACTTAAGTCCTTATTTTCATTGGTATTCGCAAATGGGGAAAACACTGATGCTCGTAAGTTCCTTTACTACATAAAAATGTTTCCTGCTAAATACTTAATAATCATACATTCTCTAGATATGTTATTTGTTTTTCCATTAACAGTTAGCTACTAACTGCAACCTGATTGTTACGGAAACAAACATGATATCTTCATTCTAAGATCCTAGCAGAAGGTCACTATTTGCTTTCAATTAATAAATAGTAATTTCAATGTTATAGTAGTAAATCCAAGGGTTTTGCGAGGATAAGAATCCCCAATGTACCTACTTATCAAAATAAGGGTGAAAAAGATAGAATTCCCCATGTACCTAATCAATTGGACAAAAGCAACACATGTTTTAGCACAGCATAATTTAAAATGCTTATAAAATGCAGCAGATTGAAAACAGTGCAGCCATACTAACATAAATCTAATAACTTGGAAAGTAGGCTCAATGGAGGATCAAAATGCATTAATGCAAATAACCACAACAAAATGGCTTTTGCGGTTTTGCCATGCCTTGACACTGAACAGGGGCAACCTTCCCTTCACTATGATGAATTCTGTTTCAAAAATTCATAACATTTCATTCTTTCAATATGAATAGAGAAAAATGAACAAAGAAGGACCTTACACAACTCATTGTAAGAATCATGATTGTCCACGCCGATTCGACACTTGACAGTAACTGGTACATTTGTATTGGCAGCCATTACTGAAATAGCCTCAGCAACAAACTTTCCTTGTATGCATTAAATTTCTATATTAATGCAGATAAGACAAAGATGTTTATATGTAACCTTAATCAAGGATGATTTTTCTAACCTTTGGGTCAAGCATAAGACGTACACCAAAGCATCCACGCCCAGCTACTCTTGGACTAGGGCATCCACAACTGATATGCATTGAAAGTAATAAATTCATTTTGTTAGAGATAAAGACAACAATAAAGCTCTGAGATTTAAGGTGATAAGAACAGACTTGAAGTTGATCTCATCATAGCAATAAGCACTAGCAAGTTCGGTTGCTTTTGCTAAATTATCCAAATTACTTCCTCCAATTTGCAGCACAATTGGATGTTGATCTGGAGAATATGCCAAGAACCTGTCCTGACAACATATAAAAAGAATCAATGGTTTTTCAGCACCAATTTATTCAACACCCTTTTGTTAGTTTGTGTTCATATACACACATATATGCCCACAGCACAGATATAATCAAAGCCTTCAACTAGAAAAAACAATCCATACTGGGTAAGCAATATATTTTATTTCATTGCAGCAACAACATAATGGCCTATCACAGATCACATACATGTTTAAAACATTTATATTTTATCTCATTGCAGTATCTTATCCACTCTTCTAACTAGAGCCTCTTGAAGCTTTCTCCAACATGTTTAAACCACTTAACATGAGATTCTAATGCATTCATTAATAATTACTTAAGCTTAAGTTCCTATTGGCATTTTACCGTCTAACATTTAGTCTCATACAACTTTGCCAGTCTAATAGTTGTGTGGTAAAATTTACCAATAAGCTTTAGTGGCACTTTTTTATCGCAACAAAACCCCAAACACTCTTCCACAGTGACCACCTAACTTGAATCCTATGGTCATCTCCATCTATCTCTCTATTACTCGGCAATTTAAACAAGAATACTTAAATCTCGAGAGCTTAGTGCGATGTTACGTCCAATTTTCACCTCATGCCACCATAAGAACTTAAATAATCAGTTAATTTTAAAATAAGGAAGAGAGTGAACCCCAGACACACTAGTAAGATTGTTACCTTGTGACAGAAACAATTGAAGGTCATGGGTCCAAACACTAAGAAGTAAGAACAGTCACAATTTAGGGCAACATAGAATGGGCCTATGTGTCAATTATGCTTCAAATCTGAATAGGTCTTGTATGATGAGGCATGTTCAAGATAAAGAAATTTGTCTGCGTAGGTAATATCTTAAGATTTCAAGAGACCTTTCCCCTTAGAAATTATGATAACTTGTTATTCATGCTAGGAGGGACCCAGGACTTATCTTTATAAACTTACCAGATTTCCCTTTTGATAAACAATTGTTTCAGCTGCAAGCATTTCTGTGTAAAGCCAAGAATGTTTTGATATGAGACGTGCAAGAGTCCTATAGTGATGGTCTGTCCAGTCCATCATTGGAGCAACACTGAAATCCAAGGAAAAAAACCAGATTGACATCATTTATCAAGCAAAGGAGAAATAGAAAGAAAGCTTAGATAAACAGCAAACCCACCTAAACCAAGGAGGAAGATAGCGATTTGCAACCATCACAGCTAAGCTACGTGATTCCTCCTTCTTAGTGGAAGAAGAGAACAGCCCCAACCTTCAAAAATTTCTCGGTGCTGCACCCACTCACAATCTGCAAAAACTTTCAAATGATATTTAGACCTAGTAGAACTTCATACTTCTTTCAATAAACTATGGCGTGTTTCCCATATATCCATTCATCATAAACCAACCATCCAAAAATTCTTCAGGACAACAGATTTAGGTGGAGGAAATGCCTCAATTCAGAGTTCGAGCATGCCCCATGTTTCTTAACAATCTATCAACAATAGAATCCTCAGAGTTAAACCTAAATGCAATAAGAAGGCCCACCAAATGTACCAAGCCATTGGTACCCATTCCATTCAAAACACCCGAAACTCATGGTGCAGAACCGAAAATAAGTGGGTGGAGTTAAACGGTAAATAAGAACATAGTCAAATCTTTGCAGAAACAACAGTAATCACTCACAAACGAAAACTTATTTTTACAAGAAATAATACAAACTAATAACATATATTCTTTGTTGCTTCGTTTGGGTTGCTTTAGGTTACTCCATTGAAAATGTTTTAGGTTACGCCATTGCAGCCGCATGGCATATGAAAGAAAAAAAGAAGGTTCTAGTATCTGTGGCATGATAATGGAGCATGTGAAATAGCACAGGAAGCTTTCTAAAATAATACATGTGAAATAGCAAAATCTTCAAATTACTAATAGGTTCACCATTAAATACACTAATGGAAACATAATGAACAAATAACATCCAATATCCGTAACTACGACATCCAAATAACATGCAGAAACTTGCCACTGTGACATCAAGGTAAATACTTAACAATGGCACCCAGTTGTAACTGTTTATATAATGATATTCATATCCAAGCTAAAGCAATGTAACACACGATATGAAACCTCGACTAATCTATCATCAACTGCTGATCAAATCCAACAACCTAAAAGTATTCACCATTGGCGGGCTTAACACACTAACGAGTAATCAGATATCAACCAGCCCTACCTATAGCGAAGCATGGAAAATTTTCTTGTTGGCAATTTCGAATTCTAATCACTTATCAATCCCTCAAGCCCAATGCATCACTAACATCCAACACATTCAGGAAAAACATAGCAATGGTGTATAAAATGCAAGAACATAGCACCAGGAACGACACAATTTAAAAAAAAATAAAATAAAAAAGATGAAAAAAAAAGGGAAACAAACCTGAGTGAGTTAACCGCGGCGTCGTTTCCACTTGTGACAGGGGTCGGCCCTTTGTCGAGCTGTTGCCGTCAGTGGGTGCAGAGGCTTCTTTGCTTCAGACGATAATGCTCTCCTTTTTCCTGCCCTGTTCGTTTTTTATTTGTGAAATAGAATGTTTGCTGATTGGATGAAATTTAAGGACATCTAAATTGGGCTTTCAATAGGGCTTTCTTTGTGGGGGATTGTTTCTGCATGTGAGCAGACTAGAGAGGTAAAGATAGAGGGGGACTTTTTCCATGCACTATCCAATCAATGGTGGTAATAAAGGTACAGTCAACTATAATCAATTACCTGGGGTTTTAGGCCCGTTTTAATTACCAAAAAAAAAAATCTATAATCAACAGTGAAAACTTAGGTACAGTCGTTTTATTTCACGTGAAGTTGATAGTGGAGAGTCGTTAATTAAATGATTTGATTGATTTGACTAAATTTTCATCTAACAGCTCTTAACTATCAACTTCACGTGAAGTCGACTGCACCTAAATTTTCACCATAATCAATTACCACTTTTTTTTTAAAGAGGATGTCAATTTAAATTATTATGAAAAATATTTAAATTTTAATAAAAAATCAAAATCTAAAAACAAATATTTAAAATCAAATAATAACAGACATCTAAAATTATTTTAAAAATTCAGTTTAAAAATTCTAAAATTCTTTTAAAAAATTTTAATAAAAAGAAACATTTGAAACGTAACAAAAAATATCCAAAACCTAATAAAAACGAAATATTTAAAATTATTTAAAAATTCAAAAAATAACAAAAAATTGAAAAAAATCTGAACATTAAACAAGAAACATTTAAAAATATTTAAAAAACATCCAAAATCCAAAAAAAAAGAAACATCCAAAATATAAGAAAAAAATCTAAAATTTAACATCCAAAACTAATAAAAAAAATCATCCAAAATCAAGAAGAAGAACAACTACAAGAAGAAGAACAAGAGCGACGCAACCTCCTTCTTCCTCACTAGTCATTCTGTCGCAACCCTCGGCAGGACAATGGAAGCGGACGTGTGGAGGCCTCCTCGGTGGCATGATACGATGCGGTTGCAAGGGGAGGGTGTGGTGGTAGTATTTTCGCGAACGGAAAGTCTCTGTTCTCGGAGGGATACTGGTGCGTGCAGTCGGCGGTGTACTCGAAAGGAGGGTGCAGCGGTGGTTTGTGATGCTACAATTGCAACAGGGGGCTACATTCCTACCACGGCTGCAAAGGGACGGCGTGACGTGAACGCGGCTGCGGATGCAAAGGAAGCTTATGGTGGTGCCCCGCGGTGCTATATTGGCTAATGGAGAGATGCATGTTTGTTGCGGTGGTTGGGGCACTGGTTTCGGGAATAGAAGATGACGCTATGTATGATGGCGGTCAGCAATGCTGATTTCGGGAAGGAAAGGGACTACGTGCGGCGGTGATCGATGGCGTTAGGTGGGGTGCGGACGTGGATAAAGAGAAAAATAAGGGTTTGTGTGGTTATTTTTTCTATTGTGTACTGTGAATGTGTGTGAGCATGAAATTAGATTGACTCTTTGGGTATTTTTTTATTTTTATTTTTGTTGGGACTTCTTTTAAAATAAGATTTTTTTAATTTTTAAAAATTTATTCAAGTTGACCGTACATATAGTTGATCTCCTAGACTTTCTCATGTCCATTATATACATTTGGGTTCAAGGGTTGGATATTTAATGCAAGTAAGTAAGTATGAAAAAAGTTCAAAGTCCAACAAAATTTATTATTTTTAACCAGTACTTTAGTTATTAGTCTAATTTTTTATTCTAATAATCTAATAATATATTGTTAGGCCATACTTTTAAATATTACTAGATAACTGTTGGCTAAAAATTAATAAATTTTAATAGTCATCTAACATTTTTTCGTAATTATTATGATGTGTAATATCTAAAGTTGGGGTTATCCCACCCATACTCCTACATAATGAAAAAAAGAGAGATTTTTTTAAAGTAATTATGACATTGCTACTTTAATGCAATTTAAATTTGATTAGCTTTTAAAGAGAATAGGAGAACCAATAGAGACAAGCGAAAAAAGTATAAGTGACAATGAGAATGGTCGTGAGAGTGGAAAACTGTGAGGCAGCTACCTCCACCGATGGAAGTAAAAATGGAGAGAGTGTGAGAGGAGTACATCTGGTGGTATGGAGGGTTCAAAGGGGATGACTGGATGAGAGTCTCTTCTGGGGATAAGATGGTGGGAATGGCTAGTCTTAAACCCTTCACAATGGATGATGCTCATGATGGGGATAATATAGCTATTGTGAGGAAAAAGCAAGGAGATCCAAACCCACTAACTATAACGTTCATGGATGAAGGGAGAAGAGCACTTTTAACACTATATGTGGGATCTATTGTCATTAAAGTGATTGGAAAGCATGTAAGTTATACGGCCATGGTTCATCGTCTTAAGAGCATATGGCGATTGCGAGGCGGATACGATGTCATGGATGTTGGTTGTGGATATTTTCTTGTGAAATTTGATCTCATGGAAGATAAAGATAAGATTCCCCTGGGTGTTCTGTGGAGGTTAGGAGGACATTATTTGGCAGTCAAGCCTTGGTCACCTGATTCTCCTTGAGAGGAGTTCTTTGGCTCAACACTTGTTTAGGTGCGCATTGCAGGCTTGAACATATGGTACTACCAAGAGAGAGCGGTGTAGTGCTAGTTGCGGCCATTGGCAAACTCATAAAAGTGGACATGGAAACAAAAGAAGCAGAACATGGCCGTTATGCTAGAGTGTGCATCCAGATTAATGTGGGATTGTCGGTTGTAATACCCTAACATTCAAATTCTTGTGCTCGAGTCATAAATCAATGATAATAAGGTGGTATGACTCTCAAGTAGATTATAATACTTAATTTAATTAAAAGAAAAGAAAATATTAATCAAGAAGCCTAAAGAGAGTGAAAATAAAATCGCGAAGTCGTAACACTCACGTATTAACAAATAGAAGGCAAAGCGTGAATCGAAAACGATACGAAGATAAAGCCATAAAGAAGAGTAAGAATAACACAAAGTATAAAAGTATAAAAGTAGTTGACAACAGTATAAAAGTAGTTGACAATAGTATTTCCTAATCTTTCCCAAATGATACATAAAGGCCTCTATAGGCAAGTCCCAAAGGAGATCAATACAAAATATAAGTTTTTCAAAATAAAGGTGGAGAGATTCTAAACAAAATATAAAGCAGCGAATATAAAGGTCTTCGCCATCTCTCAGATGAACCACAGCTCACTTCTGAGCACCTGGACCTGCATATGGAAAACAAGAGATATATACGGAATGAGAACCCCCGACCCATGGGTTCCCAGTATGGTAAAAGTATCAAATAAATACAATGCACTATAATAAAAACTCACTAAGTATCATAAACTTCCTTTCATCAATTATTCATCCTAGGTTTTTACTAATCCATAAATAGGCAACTGTCATAAGGGAATACTAAATCTAATTTATCTTTCACATCTTTCCCAACTTTCCAACTCTCCAACATAACAAAATCCAGAATCATAAACAGAACCATCACCCGTTATTGTCTCAATAATTCTATATCAATACATCATATCTTCACCTGAAGCAAGTGAAATCACTTCACTGTTTCTACCCAGGAAACTCAAATAATCTCATTTAATATTTATCATTATTAATCAATCATCTTATCATTTCATTTCAATAAGAACAGCCCTCAACCTCAATCGACACCAGCATGAGAAACCTCTCAGTTGTACAAACACATGCAATGTAGACAAGTAATACACAAGTATATTCAGGTAAGGCAAATAGCACATAGTCACATAGTATGGCATATACAGTTAGACAAACCAAAATAAGTAGGCAAATCCAAATAAATCAAACATATGCAAATGATGTATGCTTGCCCTATAGCTGATGATATCATCTGTCGATTATATAGCCAACCTGACATGTCCTGGTAGCTAAACATTGGACAGTCCCTGCGAGCGCGCATCCCCAAGCTCAAAATCATAATCATTCAAAATAAAAAGATCTATAGGGGAGAGCTCATCTGGAAAGGTCTAAGTGTTCGGCCACACTTACGACGCATGGTCAACAGAATCTCGGATCTTAACCTGGAGTAAATGGAGCTGACCCACTGCATCTACCCAAGGAAATATGAAACTCAGATAATATCTCAAATCTCAAATTATTCTCGACTGGGAGCAAGTGGGGGCTAACCACTGCATCTACCCTAGGAGACTTAAACCAAACCCGAAACAAGTGGATCAATGCCACTGCATCTACCTAGGCAGGTATATCTCACCACATTTCGAAGCAAGCGAAATCACTCCACTGCATCTACCCAGGTAGGTGCATCACAATTAGGATCATATTCAAGATCAATCTCATAATCATTATCATTCTCATAATCATTATCATGGTCAATCTCATAAGCATTATCATTCTCATTATCAATCTCAAAATCATCATCACTCTCATTAATAATATCATAATCATCATCATTTTCACTTAACCTCTTGTTCATTTTTCTCAATTTTACTAACTCAACTCATTTAGCTTTATCCCTAACTCTTCCATCCTCAATTCCACTGGCTCTAGACTCGTATTGAAGTTTATAAAGTTTTAGAAGACCAAGAGAATGGTTAAAAGTAATAAAAACACTTTTATTCTAAATTCTAAAAAGTGTGCGTACGCATGCATGTAGTGTGCTTATGCACAAGCTGAAAATCTGAGTGTCTGCGTACGCATGCAAAAGGCCCGTGTACGCATACACCGATTTTGGACCATATTATATATGCAAGCAGTGTCTGCGTACGCAAAGGCACTTGGCAGAGGCAAATGTCCGTGTACGCATTTCTAGAGCCGCGTATGTATCCATATCAGAAAACAGAAAATCTGATATGTTGTAGAAATTAGTTTTTTAGTCCAATATTCAAAACCTCAATTCTCATTACTCAACAATCATATCAATTATTCACACATTGAATATCTAAAATCCATTCAATCTCATATATTATCACACCATACAAACACCGCTTACCTTCCTTACTTCTTTCCGGCCTCCGGCACATGATTCACGGCCTCCGGCCCAATTCATCAATCCAATATATATATATATATATACATATACCCATACTATCATCATCCAATTCCTCAATTTCACAACACACCAAATATGTAAAAATCACACAATATATATCCAAATCATTATTCTCTACAACATGTCATTTATACACATCAATTCCAACCAAACACACAATTTAAACTTAATCCTAGGAGCATTTAACCCAGGAATTCTCGTCACACCACACAGTACTTAAATGAAACTTAAACCGCACCTATTAGAAGCTAAATTTAAGCTCTCAACTTGTGAAATCTCACCAAGTCTCTGCTCCAAGCTCTACCCAACCATTCCTCCAGAAAATTTCAAGTTCCAAAAGCGTACCCAATACTCTAATACACACATTACATACATATATCAACTTAGGGCTCACAAAATCTCATAAATTATAAGGGTTAGAGGGTTCCTTACCTTAACCCATGAAATTAGTTGATGAAACTCACCAATGTCTCATACTAGAGCACCCCTAAACAACCAAAACCACAAGATTTCCTCAAAACCCACAACCAAATTCAAATTTAAAGGAAAAATAAATATTGGACAGAGGTGAGCAAAATACTACCATAAAACTTTGATAGAATTGTAGAAGATGAGAAGAGCAATGCGTGGCCACAAACGACTCATCAATCGGAGCTCTGGAGAGAAAGTTATGGTGATTTGAAGATCAAAGGGAGTTAGAGTTTTGATTTCTCTTTTCTCTCTTCTCTCTCATCGTGGAACACAAGAGGGGGGGATGATGCTAAAATGGCTTAATGTGAAGGCTTATATATGTGGGGTTGGGCCCACTTGATCCCGGTTCAATCGGTTTAGCTCGTTGACCCAATTTTGGACCAAAACCTTTAAGATTGGCGTTGTAATGTATACTTTAATTATTTTTACCACTTCAACAATAATATTTAACTTTCTAACCTTTGTTACTCATAATTAATTTTCTTAGCTACAGTACCAGATAGATCTCAGCCAGTACTGCTGGTCAAATTTTTAGTGTGCGTTTTTACGCTAAAACTATGTTTTCCGACTCTGAAAAATCCACTGAGTCCAAATTTCATATTTAAATTATCAAATTATGATTGCTAAATTTTCTAACTATATTCACTCATATTTAATTTATTATTTAATTAATTACAGTTTGACCGAGTTTTACATCTTACCCACCTTATTTAAAATTTTTTCCTCAAAATTTGCTCTTCTATCTTCATATAGGCACCCTCAAGTTCAACCATCCTCATACCATTCATTCTACCCTACTCCAATATCATTTTCAATACCAAATCACATCCTTTTCTCTCATACATAAGGTCATGAACTTGATCAAATCCAAGCCTAAGCCATATTCGTCTGTTTCACTTTTAGCTTCTTCTAGATTCCTCCCAATAACTAACCAATATCAAGTTCATCTCACTCTTCATAAAATTTTCTAAGCTAAAACTCCCGATTGAAATCGTAACTTAAGATTTCTAAACTCTTCATGTTCTTTCAGAATTCTGGCAGAACTTTCCCTATAAATCTGGGTTTATCACCCTTCACGGGTTTTCTCAAACCAATCTCGATATAACATCAGCATTTCAATTTAATGTTTTTCAAATTCGTCTCTCAAATCCAATTATTATATATTTCAATCTAATTTCAAGGTCATCATGATCAAATATCGTAATACCTATCTCTCAAACACAATAACTAGCACTTACTTATCACCTAAATCTAATTACACATCAACAATCTCGTATCCACTTCGGAATCAGTTAAAGTTTACAGCCACAATCAAATTCAATTATCTGGGAATCATTACTTGCATTAACCCGCTAAACCCTTTGAGTAGTTCAAGTTTAAGACATTCTAGTCAACTTTACACCTCCTATTCGTAACAATCCTGTGTTATTGCTTCCGCAAGCTTCTGCTGCGTCACTTTGAATTTTAACCACCAAGAATCCAATCAGCATTCATGTCATATTCCCTTATCGGATCACAAAACCTAGGCCCACTTCTAAGCTTTCTCAACCTGACCAAAATAATGCTTACGCTCATCTTGAGACTCAATCACAACCTCTTAAAAATTCTTGATCTCCCTACTCACATTACCTAATTGTTCATAACCTATAATATCAATGACCTAGCAATTAGTCATTCTCCAATTTCTACAAATGCTCAATTTCACAAACTTTCATTCCAATTCAAATCCAAACTATAGCAAGACCAATTTACAAGCCTCCTATACTCTAAATCATCAAGATCCAATCAATTAAATCCTAATTAAACAAATTATCCAATCAACTGTTCTCCTTTAAGTATTTCACTCACCAATAAAAAATTGACACACTAATCACACATATACCACTGCCAAGATTCTCATTTCAAGTACCTCGCTCATGTTCATGAGACGCCATTCGGGTCCTGTTCATATTAAACAAGTGATATCAAGGTGATCAATCTCAATATCCCAAGTTAAATGCTTCAATTTACCAAAGGTATGCTCATGAACTTCATGCTAGACGTATCAGTTAGATACCCTAACTAACACAAGCATAGACTCAGAGTATGCATTGAAGTATAAGCAGTTTCATCCCTCAGGCTCACGAGAACGAACTGCTCTGATACCATAATATAACACCCTAACATTCAAATCCATATGCTCGAGTCATAAGCCAATGATAATAAGGTGGTACGACTCTCAAGAAGATTATAATACTTAATTATAATTAAAAAATAAAGTATTAATTGAGAAGTCTGAAGAGAGTGAAAATAAAATTGTGAAGTTGTAACACTCAAGTATCAACAAATAGAAGGCAAAGCGTGAATTGAAAACAATACGAAAAGAAAGCCATAAAGAAGAGTAAGAATATGACAAAGTATAGATATATAACGTAAGTAGATAGCCACTAGTCGCGACCCGCGAAGTTTAGGCCGGCTAGATTATAGTATAAAAGTAATTAACAATAATATTTCCTAATCTATCCTAAATGATACATAAAGGCCTCTATAGGTAAGTCCCAAAGGAGATCAATACAAAATATAAGTTTTTCAAAGATTCCAAACAAAATATAAAGCAGAAAATATAAAGGTCTTTGCCATCTCGCAGATGAACCACAGCTCACTTCTGAGCACTTGGACCTGCATCTGGAAAACAAAAGAGATATATAGAATGAGAACCCCCGACCCATGAGTTTTTAGTACGGTAAAAGTGACAAATAAATACAATGCACCATAATAAAAGCTCACTAAGCATCCTAAACTTCCTTTCATCAACTATTCATCCTAGGTTTTTACTAATCCATAAATAGGCAACTGTCATATGGGAATACTAAATCTAATTCATCTTTCGAATCTTTCCCAACTTTCCAACTCTCCTACATAATAGAATCCAGAATCATAAACAGAACCATCACCAGTTATTGTCTCAGTAATTCTATATCAATACCTCATATCTTCACCTGGAGCAAGTGAAATCACTTCATTGCGTCTACCCAGGGAACTCAAATAATCTCATTTAACATTCATCATTATTAATCAATCATCTCATCATTTCATTTTAACAAGAACAACCCTTAGTGTCAACCGACACCAGCATGAGGGACCTCTCAGTTGTACAAACACATGCAATATAGACAAGTAATACACAAGTATATTCAGGTAAGGCAGATAGCACATAGTACGGCATATACAGTTAAACAAACAAAAATAACTAGGCAAACCCAAACAAATCAAACATATACAAATGATGTATGCCTGCCCTATGGCTGATGATATCATCTGTTAGTTATATAGCCAACCCGACATGTCCTTGTAGCTAACCATTGGACAGTCCCTAGGAGCGCGCATCCCCTAGCTCAAAATCATAATAATTCAAAAGAAAAATATCCATGGGGGAGAGCTCATCTGGAAAGGTCTAAGTGTCCAACCACACTTACGACGCAAAGTCAACAGAATCTCGGATTTCAACCTGGAGCAAGTGGAGCCAACCCACTGCATCTACCCAGGAAATCTGAAACTCAGATAATTTCTCAAATCTCAAATCATTCTCGAGTGGGAGCAAGTGGGGGCTAACCATTGCATCTACCCCATGAGACTCAAACCAAACCAGAGCAAGTGGATCAATGCCACTGCATCTACACATGCAGGTATATCTCACCACATCCCGGAGTAAGCGAAATCACTCCACTGTATCTACCCAAGCGGGTATATCTTACGACTTTCCGGAGCAAGTGAAATCACTCCACTGCATCTACCCAGACAAGTGCGTCACAATTAGGTTCATATTCAAGATCAATCTCATAATCATTATCGTTCTCATCATCAATCTCATAATCATCATTATTCTCATTATCAATATCATAAGCATTATCATTCTCATTATCAATCTCATAAGCATCATCATTCTCATTATCAATCTCATAATCATCATCACTCTCATAAGCAATCTCATAATCATAATCATTCTCACTTAACCTCTTGTTCATTTTTCTCAATTTTACTATCTCAACTCATTTGGCTTTATCCCTAACTCTTTCATCCTCAATTCCACTGTCTCTAGACTCGTATCGAAGTTTATAAAGGTTTAGAAGGCCAAAAGAATGGTTAAAATTCATAAAATTACTTTTATTCTAAATTCTAGAAAGTGTGTGTACGCATGCACGTTGTGTGCATACGAACAAGCTGAAAATCTGAGTGTCCGCATACGCATACAAAAGGCCTGCATATGCATACATCGATTTTGAGCCATATTACGTACGCAAACAGTGTCCGCATACACAAAGGCACTTGGTAGAGGCGAATATCTGCGTACACATGTATAGAGCTGCGTACGCATCCATATCAGAAAACAGAAAATTTGATATGTTGCAAAAATTAGTTTTTCAGCCCAATCTTCAAAACCTCATAACTTTTTCCACAAAATTCTATTTTTAATCATTCTTGTATTATTGGAAAGAACGTTGAAGAAACTTTCATAAAAATTCAGTTTTGAAGAATTTCCAACTTTGATGACCGAATTACGGACCACCGAAGTTGGTCAAAAATCGGTTTTTACCTAAGAACAGAAATCACTAATTTTTTTTCTAAGGTTCACAAGCCAAATTCATTTTCATCTATCAAATTGACCCTAAATCAACCAAATTCACAAAGTTACACTCAACCAAATTCAAACCTACCTCATCTACACAATTTCCACCCAAAACCATCAAATTCTACACCTCAATTCCTCAATTCTCATTACTCAACAATCATACCAATTATTCACACATTCAATATCTAAAATCCATTCAATCTCATATATCATCACACCATACAAACACCACTTACCTTCTTTACCTCTTTCCGATCTCCGTCGCAATCCTCAATTTCACAATACACCAAATATGCACACAATACATATCCAAATCATTATTCGCTATAACATGCCATCTATACACATCAATTCCAACTAAAAACACAATTCAAACTTAATCCTAGGGAGATTTAACCTAGGAATTCTCATCACACCATACGGTACTTAAATGAAACTTAAACTGTACCTCTTGGAAGTCAAATTTAAGCTCTCAACTTGTGAAATCTCACCAAGTCTCAGCTCCAAGCTCTACCCAACCGTTCCTCAAGCAAATTCCAAGTTCCAAAAGCGTACTGAATACTCTAATACACATATTACATACATACATTAACTTAGGGCTCACAAAATCTCATAAATTACAAGAGTTAGAGTGTTTCTTACCTTAACCCACAAAATTAGTTGATGAAACTCACCAATGGCTCATACTAGAGCATCCCTAAACAACCAAAATCACAAGATTTTCTCAAAACCCACAACCAAATTTGAATTTAAAGGGAAAACAAAACTTGGGCAGAAGAGAGCAAAATACTCCCCACAAAACTTAGATAAGATTATAGAGGATGAGAAGAGTGATGTGTGGCCTCAAACTTCTCATCAATCGGAGCTCTGGAAAGAAAGTTATCGTGATTTGAAGATCAAAGGGAGTTAGAGTTTTGATTTCTCTTTTCTCTCTTCTCACTCACCGTGGAACACAAGAGGGGGGAGGGGGAGAATGATGCTAAAATGGCTTAATGTGAAGGCTTATATATGTGGGTTTGGGCCCACTTAGGCCCGGTTTAATCGGTTTAGCCCATTGGCTCAATTTTGGTCCAAAACCTTTAAGATTGGTGTCTTAATGTGCGCTTTAATTATTTTTACCACCTCAACAACAAATATTTAACTTTCTAACCTTTTTCATTCATAATTAATTTTTTCAACTGTAGTACCGGACACATCTCAGCCAGTACTGTCAGTCAAATTTTCATTGTGTGTTTTTACGCTGAAAACTATATTTTTCGACTCAGAAAAATCCACTGAGTCCAAATATCATATTTAAATTATCAAATTTTGATTGCTAAATTTTTTAACTATATTTACCTATACTTTATTTATTATTTAATTAATTACAGTTTGACTAGGTTTTACATCGGCTGTGACTGATATAATTATTGACGGACACAAATACCAAGTGCGTTATGAGAATTTAGAATTGGTGTGTGAGTGGTGCAAGTGCCTTAGGCATAATAGGAAAGCTTGCACAAGAGTACAAAAGGAACAATCGGTGGAGCAATCGCGGGATGTTGTTGCGCCACAAAAAGAGGCGATGACACCGAAAGAACGAATGGGAGTTAAGAAGGGTACAAAGAGAAAGGAGAATCGAAATCAAAATCAAATTCAAAAATTCAAAAGTCTTATTTGAATTTGGAAAGAATCATCTAGTTAATGAACCAAATTAGAAAGGAAAACATATATCACAGGAAACATTACCTGAAAATGTTGAAAATAGGCAAGAGAATCATACACATGAGGAATGGGTCCAAGTTACTAAGGGAAAAGACAAGAAAAAAGTTGAACAAGGAGATGAAGGTTTGAGGTTTGGATTAAAATCTAATAAGCCCAATGTAAAGAAAGCCTTCCATTTTCAATGTAGTTCCAAAAATAAGCATGGGTCATTTAGCCATGGGTTAAAACATGGGAATAAAGCCTCAAGTGTGCTAAGAAAGGGAGGTGTGTCTAATATAAATGGAGAAAATATACAACATGACAAGAGGAGCTCTAGTGTGAAGACACCAGCCTTTGCAACAAGGAGAAAATATGTACGGTCTAATTCTCTTCAAAATTCTCCCATTGATATTAGACTAAGCACTAATGTGGGAGCTGAAATGGAGGCCTCCCAGTAGCAAAGGGAGGCGTTGCCATCTTTCTAATAGCAATTTTTTGGTAATTCCAAGCTGTGTTATTGGTATACTTTATCCTTAACTTTTATTTATTTTATGGATAGTTACAATTTTAAGATTTTGGCTTGGAATAGAAGAGGAACCTCTAATAAGATGGCTCAAGTTCACTGCAAAGAACTTGTTCAAAAATATCAGGCTTCTTTTTTTTTGTTGGAAACCCATATTGCTTTTGACAAAATGAAAATGTTTTGGAGTGGTTTAGGTTACTCAGTTGTCGCCATTTCTAAAGCGTAAGATCAGCGAGGTGGTATATGGTATTTATCTGTTGTTTCTATTAATCATTGCAAGGTGGTTAGTGTTATGAAACAGTGTGTTATTGCAGAGATATTTATGAGTAGTAAGTCATCGGTGTGTAATGCTATTTATGGAAGTCCTAATATGAGGATTAAACAAGAATTATGGCATCATCTGATAGAGTTGGCAGAGTAAACAAATCATAATCAAACAAAACATACAAATGCACATGATGCATGTCTACTCTATGGCCGATGATATCATCTGTCAGTTATCCAGCCAAATATTCAATCATCCATCGCGCGGCTGGGTCAAATAAATCTCAAATCTCAACCAGAAACCAGTAGGACGAGTCAATGTGTTTGTCCAGGGAGACTAAGATCAATCATAAATACCAACCTGAAGCAAGTAGGGCGAACCACGCCTTTGCATTTACCCAGGAAGCTCAAACTATATCATCCGGGAGCAAGTGGGGTGAACCACACCCTTGCATCTACCCGGAGAGCCTCAACAAAATAACCTGGAGCAAGTGGAGCGAATCACAACCCTTGCGTCTACCCAGGAGAAACGTTCTCATATGTCCAGGAGGAACAAAAGAGGGGATCCTAACCGGCCATTATTTCGTTGGAGGCGATTTTACAATATTAGGAGAAACAAAGAAGGGGATCATCACCTTCCACCATCTCACTAGGGTCACACTTTCGAGAAAGAGTGCTCGAGATAAAGCAATCACATTTATAATCAAATCACACCCAATATTATATTTATAATTAACATATAGTTCTTCAAACTTATCTCCACTAATACTCCGATATCTTCTCTTTAATCAACTCAAAACGCTTCGCAAAACTACTCTAGTTAACCTACCCACAGTACTCTGTAATCATAAGTCTCTGGCTCTAAATACAAAACAGAAACTACCTCTTTTATTTTAGGGTTAAATACTGAAATTGTCCCTAAGGTCTGTGGTAAAAATCAAAATCGTCCCCGACCTTTTTTTGTTATTAAAATCATCCTCAACATTACAAAATGTTATAAAATCGTCCTTTTTACTAATTTTATTTTTTTATTACTAAATTATCCTTCATTAAAAAATTATAAAATAAAATAAAAAAGGAAAAGAAAAGC
>NC_029773.3:60596620-60617750 GCF_000817695.3 Arachis duranensis
GTCTCTGTCTCTGCCTCGCAACCTCGCCGCCTCGCCGCTTCCGCCTCTGCTTCGCAACCTCGCTGCCTTGCCGCCTCTCCGCCTCCGCTATCTGCATCTGCTTTCTTGCTTTCCTCCTTTTTTGCTTTTTATTTCTGCTTTTTGATTTGGTATTGTTTTGTGTTGTTGCTGTTGTTTGGTGTTCTTAGTGTTGGTGTTGGTTGGTGTTGGTGGTGGTGTTTGTATTGGTGGTGGTGGTGGTGGTGGTGGTGTTGGTGTTGGTGTTGATGGTGGTTGTGGTGGTATGGTGTTGTTGCTGTTGTTTGATGTTCTTCTAGTATGGTGTTGTTGCTGTTTGGTGGTTTTGGTGTTGGTGGTGGTGGTGGTGGTTGTGGTGGTGGTTGTGGTGGTATGGTGTTGTTGCTGTTGTTTGATGTTCTTGGTGTTGGTGTTGGTTGGCGTTGGTGGTGGTGTTTGTGTTAGTGTTAGTGTTGGTGTTGGTGTTGGTGTTGGTGGTGGTGGTGGTAGTGGTGTTGGTGTTGATGATGGTTGTGGTGGTAATGTTGGTGGCAGTGGAGGTGGTGGGGTGAGAAAGGTGAAGAGAAGAATGATGATGATGAGGGTATTTTTATCCGAGAATTTGGGGAAGGATGATTTTAAAGAGTTTTTGAACGTTGAGGATGATTTTAATAACGAAAAGAGGTCGGGGACGATTTTGATTTTGACCCAAGACGTTAAGGACGAAAACAATACTTAACCCTTTATTTTACCAGTACACTCTCGCTCACCTCAAAAACCTAAACACTTGCTAGGGATTCTCAAATGGTAGTTACAAAGGTTTGAAAAGACAGAGGAATGGTTTAAAACTTGAAAATATACTTTTGGCAAAATGGGATGTCATGCGTACGCATGCCTCATACGTACGCATGAGCATGAAAATTTTCAAAGTCGCGTACGCAACCACTCCATGCGTGCCCGAGTGTGTTGAACAGAAAGAAGTTCTCACGTATGCATGCGTGTGTCTGTATACACATGATGTGAAAATGCTCAAGTCGTGTACGCATGTACTGCCTATGTACGCGAGAGTGCTGGGAAGAGCCCAACCCTCGTGTATGCATAGGGTCTTCCGCGTACACATGCATCAAAATTTCAGCAAAAGCTGTTAAGTTGCAGGAATCAGTTTTACAGACCGAACTTTGAACACGCATAACCTTTTCGTTAAAAAATCATTTTTGATCTGTTCTTCAAACGTTACAAACTTCACGGACCCAATTTTCTTTTAAAATAAGTTTTACCAAATTTGGGGATCCGGAAGCCAAGTTATAACCCACCAAAATTGGTAAAAAAAAAATCAACTTTTGCCAAGAAAACACTAAACCTCTAAATTTCCAAAGTCTTCAATTTAAAATCAAAATTCTAATGACCAAAACAGCACCAAATATGTTCAAATCATAATCATATACTCTTCATTCACTTCACCACATGCTAACATCCAAAACCTTCAAATCTATTCAACAATTTCATTCATAAGTTCTCACCAAATCCAACATCAGTCATTAACATTTCATATTAGATACACATACCATCTCTACTTAAACAAACCAACCAATTTATGTCAATTCATCACCAATCACACCACAATTACCTCAACATATAAATTTATCAATACCACTCAATAATTTTCAACTACAATTCACATCAAACTCAACATTTATTTATATCCACTAAACATCCACCATTCACATAATTCAACTTATCCTACGGTCAACTAGTCTAAGTTTTCTCGTAACGTTATATATTAACTATAATAAATCAAAATCATACATTGGCCAATTCCTTCCTAAGCCAAAAACACCGAACCTTAAGTGTCAAAGACTCCAAATCAATCCCAATAAATTTTAACCACTCAAAGCTGAGTTTCAAGCGCTCTAATTCACCAATTCAACACCAAATTCAACACAATTTCAATCTAATTCATACAATTCATCAAAATTAGTACCAGGATTCACAAAATTGGATAATCCATAAGGGTTTAGAGTTTTCTTACCTTATCCATTGATAATTGGGGTAAAATCTAACAATTATCCAATGTTAGATTGCACTAAACCACCAAAATCATCAAAATCTCTCAATACCAAACCAAAAGTGCAAAAAATAAAGGGACGAAAAACTGGGCATGAAAATTTGAGATCCTTACCACTTCGTTTCAATAGAATTGAAGAGCTCGACAAGACGAACGCGCAGCTACAAACGACTCATCAATCGAAACTCCAAATTGAAAGTTACGAACGATTTAAGATAATGTGTGAATAGTGTATAAGGGTTAGCTCACCTCTTCTTCTCTTCTCTGTGGAACATAACCCACAAGGGAGAAAAGTGGCTGAAATTTTAGATTTTTGTGAGTTATATAACTTGGGTTTAGGCTCAACATTGTCCTAATTCAACTATTATAAGCTAAAACTTTTTAAATTAATATTAAAATTTGTATATTAAATCTTTTTATTCTTCTAAATTATGAAATTTTAATTTTTTAATTTCTATTGAATAACAATTAATCTATTAATTAATTATTTATTAATTTACCGTAAAATATCCTCTTCGCCAAGATTACGATGTTGTTTAAGTTTTAGGATCACTGTATTTTTTTTTGGTTGTTCTTTTTATTCTTTCCTTTTTTTATGAAATTCATAAAATTTGTATTGATTTGAATTAGATTAGATACTAATTTTTGCAAATTATATGAATGGGATAGAATTTTGTATTTATTTTTTAAAAATGAACTAATTATTTTCAAACCGTAAAATATGATAAAATATTATTATTTTATTGATAAATTTAAATTTTATATATAATAGTTTAGTTTATTACACATTTTTATATTTTTAATATATAATTATATTTTCTCAAAATCAAATAAATCAAACTAATTCCGACAACAATAATTTAGATTAAATCAGATTGAAATTAAAAAAAAAATAAAACCGATCCAATCCAAATCACAAAAAATTATATACTTTCGATGAGATTGATTTTCACTTCAAAATCAATCCAAACACCCGGTAAACACCCTATTGTAATATGGTTAGTTATTGGAATGGATTTGTTTTAGAAACTCTCATCATTAATTTTATTTAATCTCTCATCATTTTTATTTTCTTTAATTTTTATCCAATTTAAAAAAATTAATATATGTTTTTTTTCTTTCTTCCTGTCTCTGATTTCAGTTGCAGATGGATACCTTTAATAATTGTTATGGAATGAAAGTTCATCATATGATGTTTGGCTTCGGAATCAATCTTTCTTGATAATATTTTCTGTACAAATTGTTTTGTCATAATTATTTAACTTTAATTATTATATTATTTTTATTAATCTTTTATATTTGTATTTTTATTTCTTATAAATTTTTTTTTGTTTAATTTTTTATCTTAAAGAAAAAATCGTTTTATTAACTTAAAAAATATTTGTTCAAGTTACAAAATACTTTGTTAAATTTTTTTTGGGAAAAAGACAAATAGGTCCCTGACTTTTTAAGTTTTTGACAAATACATCCCTGACAAAATTTAAATACAAAAAGTCCCTGACTTTAACAAACGGAGGACAATTTAGTCCTTCCATCTATTTTCCTCTCACACATCAAACGGAACTGGCTGACGTGGCTGTAACGGTGTCCAGGTGTCCGTTACGGTGCCACGCTGGAAGGGAAAAAAAGTTCGAAGGACAAATAGGTCCTTACAGATCAAAACGACGTCGTTTTAGTAAGGTAACCCATTATTAATAAAAACCCTTTGCCAACACAGAAATTACCATATACTGCCCTGACCCCTTCATGAAGCCAGAGCTTCCTTCCCTCTGGCTCGAAACTGAAGCGTCATCGAAGAAGGTGGAGTAGGAGAGACTTAGTTCGTATGCTGAAGAAGTTCAATCATCAATCAAGGTAAGCAAGTCCACAACGTTGATGATCACATTCGCATTAGGGTTTCATTTAGTGTATGGTGTGATGCATGCAAATGCATTCTGCTATGGTTGCTTTCTGTTTCAATGTATTTGAAAAAAGTTATTTTGTCTTCAATTGAAAGTTTCTCAGGGTTCTATGCATTGTAGGTTGATTTTGTTTTTGTTTGAAAATTACAGATGACTGATAGATATGTAATTCCTGTTTTTCACCATGGAGGAAAGTTTGTGAGGAATGGTGATGGGGGACTTGTTTATGTGAATGAGATAGTAGAAAAATTTCCAGAGATGGACATAGATTTTATCAACTTTGGTGAGTTGGTGAAGTTGTATGAGGGTTTAGGATATCCTGGCTACAAGGCAATATACTGGTTTGATAGTACAGCCAGTGATATAAAATCTGGCTTTCATCATTTAACAGGGGATAATGAGATTCGTGAATTGTGTGACAATTTGATTAGGAATGAAGAAAAAGATGAGTTCCATATTTACTTTGATCATGTTGTCAATGAACCTGAGTATGTAGAAGAAGCAGGAGGCGGGAATGCAGGAACTGGGAATGTTGAGTCCATAGAACTAGATGACATCTGTGATAATCTGATGACATCCTCCTCTGATGACGGCTACGAGAGCACGGAGGATGAACCTTACAGACCTCCACCTCCGGAGTATAATGATAGTGATGATGAGAATAGCAGTGGAGAAGAGAAACGTACCAAAAAGAAGAGAAGTATGACTTACAAGAGAAAAAAGTGGCTGTACCAAAGAGGAAAATGAAAGAGAAGAAGAAGAAGGATCCATTAAAGAGGCAGGATGCACCAAGGAAGAATAGATCGAATATTGGTGGAAAAAGATCCAATGTACAACCAGGTGTTGGGCCTAGTGTAGACCAACGAGCTGGGCCTTCGTTGAAAACTGGTGGGCCTAGTAATGGGCCTGACCAACACTCAAGCTGCACTGATTCAGAGTATGACTATGAATACCATTCAGAGGATTTGCATACCCCTGTTTCCTCTGATGAAGAACCTGAGAAGCAACACTGGCCTGAGTTCAATGATGAGTATGGATTTGGAGAAGGCCACTTTGAAGTAGGTACCAAGTTTGCAACTCTTGATGATTTTAAAGAAGTGGTGAAGGACTTGTTCATATCTGAGGGTAGGCAGCTTCAGTGGATTAAAAATGATAAAGAAAGGGTTCGGGTGGCCAGAATACACAACAGGCAGCTCCAACTGAACAAGCACAGGACACTCCAGCAAATGCAACAATTCAGCCAAGCACCAATCAAGACAACAAAACATACTCATTCCAAAACACCAGCTAAATTTAGGCCAAAGCAACCAATCAAAAGGCCACGTGCACCAACTACAACTCAGACTCAAGTTGCTCCACCAACTTCAACAAGTGTGACAACAACATTGAGTGGAGGAGTATCAAAGGAGACACTAGCAGCAACAAGTTCTGCCACAATAGGACCATTCAAGTTTATACCAAATCCAGGCTTCAAGAACCAGAAAAAATGACGTGCTTGTTCCTGACTTATTTTGGAAACAAAAATTAGTTTTTTGCTGCAATAGTTGGTTGTAATACATATTGGCAAATTTTCTTTTAGCCAATTTAGTTGCTTATGAGTTAGTATTTTGGAATCCGAGGGCTGATATACCTGCTACAGTTACTTATCCTAGATGTTATTATGTTGTGGTATGACAATATTCCTATATTATGGTTTATGTTCAATGAATGAATTATTGTTGATTGAATGAATTATATATGACTTATTTCTGGTTTAGGTTCATCTCTTGCAAGTAAACATGTATGTTACACGCATTCTATATCTATTTCAAGCCAACAAGATATGGATAATTAAAATCTTCTTTCTTTCATTTATATTAGCTAAAATAGTTAACAGATATAATTCATTACAATCCATATTTTTTTTTCATATTTTTCATACCCTAAATAAACAAAGACCAACAACTACAACAATCAAGCTTAGTACTATGACCCAGAAGTTACTGCTTTTCTTGTTCTCTAGGTAAATTATCCTTTGCTCTAGATCAGCCATTCTGTTCTCTAATTCTATCTTTCCAAAATGTTCTTCAACATTTAAGCTCTGGTTATTACCCAATTCCTTTGTTGGCTCCATGCACCCAATTCTTCCAATATGGTCATCAACCCACACAAATAATTTACAATATGGTTGTTTCACCTAAATCAATTCAGATAGTATGAAAATATATTGGTAAAAAAAAAAAACTCTCAACTTCATCAATATACATGAAAAATTGTGAGCTTATCTTGAAGAATGGGCATCCGAAGAATAGTCTGTTTGGGTTGGTATTTGTCTTTGACATGTAAAATATCGCATACATCCCGCAGAAGCATTTTGGAGCGATGAAATCTTTCTCATCCCCAGCTTCAACTGAACATGGAGCTGCATTTACAATCGAGCCTTCCTGTCGTCTGCCACCACCTCCGCGTTGTCTCTTGATTGATGAGCTTCCATCACTTGCCATCAATTTAAGCAACACCACCATGAACAAATCTGAACAACTGCTGCGTATGTTACTTCAGAAAACCCAGTTTATCTCATTAGGGTTACCTTATGAAAACGACGTCGTTTTGATCTGTAAGGACCTATTTGTCCTTCGAACTTTTTTTCCCTTCCAGCGTGGCACCGTAACGGACACCTGAACACCGTTACAGCCACGTCAGCCAGTTCCGTTTGATGTGTGAGAGGAAAATAGACGGAAAGACTAAATTGTCCTCCGTTTGTTAAAGTCAGGAACTTTTTTGTATTTAAATTTTGTCAGGGATGTATTTGTCAAAAACTTAAAAAGTTAGGGACCTATTTGTCTTTTTCCCATTTTTTTAATACATGTATTTTTTGTCGATTGTAAATATATGCATAATTTTTTATGTTAATTTCAATTTGAAATGAAATTGACGTTTTATAATTTCAGCTTGATATGGAATTATCTATAATTGATAGTTTTTTGACTGAGCATTTAATTCATACCTTTGGTTAGTCACCAAAGAAATTCATACATTTAGTCTATATTCTTTTGATTGTTCTATTTTAAACTTATATCAATATTTATTACTAGCTATTACAATCCAAGTATCCATGGAAATGTGTAACCTTCATATGCTCCCGATGCCCCTGCCTCATGTTAGTGTATAAACAAATCCTCAGCTCGTGTGAATTGTGTGCCTCACTAACATGGCATTTTACATGCTTGCATGATAAAGTGATATTTTTTTCTCAGGTGATAAGAAAATTGCGTGGCATAGGTGATTGCGTGACACATGGATTTGCGTCAGCGTAACTATACGTGTAGACATTGTCTTGTTAGGTTGTATTTGTTTACAAAAATTTGATACGGAGACAAGAACACAAAAACATAAAATTGTGTTTGATAGAAAAGATATAGATATAGATAATATATCTAGAAATATTAAATTAGTGTATTTTATGTCCATTATGATAGAAATGATATAGAGACACAAACAAAAGATACAACTTATTTTTTATTTTTTTATTATTGTTGTTAATTTTTTATAATTATATTTATTATTATTATTATATTTTTCGTCTCAAATTTTTTCAATAAAAAAATTAGAATAAATTAGATTTTTATAATTTGTTCTAGTTTATCACCAAATAGAATACAAAGACATAAAATTTTGTGTCTTTGTCCTTTACGTCTTGTTCTTAATGTCGTCTTATCCTGTTCTCAGAAACAAACGCAGTCTTACTGGTGACTGATAAGGTAAGGTGGTGCAAAATTAGATAACCACAAACTAACTGACAAGTGCACCGGGTCGTACCAAGTAATACCTCAGGTGAGTGAGGGTCGATCCCACGAGAATTAATGGACCAAACAACAATGATTGAGTGATTTACTTAGTTAGGCAAGTAGAAAATGGTGTTTTCAGGTTTTAGTTGCATTAAACAGTAAATTCAAAGACTTAGAAGCAAGCAGTAAAATTGCTGTGAAGAATATGTGAGAAAATAGTTAAGGTTTCAGAGTTATTTATTTTCCGAATTTCTATTTCTTACCAACTATTTTAATCATACAAGATTCAATTCATGGCAAACTGTAATTGACTAAACCTTAATTCTTTAGTGATTTAGTCTCCTCTAACCTAGTTAACCGCCAATTCCTTGGTTACTTAATTTTGATTAGAGTTTTAAGTTCAATTCTAGTTTATTAGCCACAAAAACCTTAATTGCTCAAATATAAGAGGATTACATGTCACATATCTCGTTAAGTTTAGATAATTAATGATTTAGGAGAAATTGCTTTCAAGCTTTTGTCTAAGTAAATTACTTTTCCAAGATTTAACAAGAACTCATGTAGAAAAAGTGTTATCTTTCAATATACCCTAATCCTTAGGACGAAGAACGAAAGCAAATTCTTGAAATTGAAATCAATACATTAATCAAAATAGAGTGGCAATAATATTAATCCATAGAATAAATAGAGCTCCTAACCTTAACAATGGAGGTTTAGTTGCTCATGGAGAAAATAAACCCTAGCAGCAAAAAAGTGTGTAATTATGAAAAGTGCGGAAGAAGAGAAGAAGCAACCCTAGACCAAGATCTCCTCTTCTTTTATATCTAATCCTAATAATGTAAAATATATTTTCTAGAACTTAATGATATCTTTTCTAATTGCAAATAAAATAAAGTTTTAATCAAAATCCATAAAGAATCACGTTGCTGGCTTCTCTTGAGACGTGGGAACCACTCTAGATTTTGGAGCTGGTGCCAAACTTGAGCTGGGTCAAGTTTGGCGCCATGGTGGCCGAGACAAATGGGAGCCAAGCTTGATCCTGGCACCAAAATTGAACTAAGTTTGGCGCCAGCTTGGTGGTGTTTAGCGTCATGATGACAGAAGAAAAGTATAGAGTATTATATATAGTTGAAAATCTCTGAAAGGTGGATTTTTAACGGCGTTGGAACTGCATCAATTGAACCTCTGTATCTCAAGTATGCTCGTTGGAGTGCGAGGAGGTCAGGATTGACAGCATCATGCACTTTCTCCCTTTCCTTCTACACGAACTCTGTCAAAGAAGTTCGAATGCCACCTGTAATAAATCAAATTACAAAACAACTCAAAGTAGCATTCATGGTGTCTTAAAAAACACCCAAATCTTGATTTATTTCAACAATTTCGCATGCAAATTTACTAAGAAAAGATAAGAAATATGCTCACACATCACAACACCAAACTTGAATTGTTGCTTGTCCTCAAGCAACTGAAAACAATATAAACTTGAGATGTGAATTTGCATAAGAGTTGAGTTTTCAATTAAGCTCTTGATAAAACCACACAATTAAACACAATATGAATGATAAAATAGTGGTTTATCAACCTCCCCACACTTAAACATTAGCATGTCCTCATGCTAAGTTGAAGGAGATAAATATGAATGAATAGAAACATGTAAGACTCATGTAATGCAATGCAACCTATATACATCTGAATGCAACTATATGAGTTTGTCTACATGATTAAAAGTAGATAAGTTCTCTAAGACAAAATATGGGATAGATTTCACTAATTCAAATCATATTATAAAAGCAGATAAATTTGTAAGAAGATAGCTTGTGAAAGTAGGAAATACATGACTGAGCATTGAACCCTTACTGTTGGTGCATGTGCACTCTAATCATCTCTAGTATATGGGGTAATCACTCTATCCTTCTCTAATCATGCTTTCAAAAATTTTGTTTTTCACCTAATCAGTCAACAATTTTAAAATGCCAATGCAAACATCATGAGGTCTTTTCATGGTTGTAATGGGACTAAGGTAAAGGTGAAGATACACATATGGCTAAGTGAGCTTATATATTGAATCTTTAATTAACCCAAGCTCCTACCTAACATACATATACTCTATATAATTTCAACATTCATCTTAGCTACCCAAAATCTCCTTTTCACATTCCATATTCATGTCTCAACCTTTATTTTAATTTTATCACATGTGCATTGATTGTTTAAACTCTTGACTTATTATTGGGGTAATTTTGTCCCCTTATTTACTAAAATAAAGAAAATATTTTTTTTGGTATAGCTTATCAATGCACATATATTTGTAATTCCTTTTATGGTTTCACATGAATAGGTACCCAAATTCCCTTTGTTCTATTATGACATATTTTCTATCACCCTTTATTCCCACAATTTTCCCATACTCAGTTAACAAAAATTCTATCTTAAGCTAACCAAAGATTCAATTGGGATTTTTAATTGTTTTCTACTTAAGGCTAGTAAGTGGTACAATATAGAACGAATGGGATTAAAAACAGCTCAAAGTGGTTAACAAAGGTAATTAAAAAGGGTTGGCTTATTTGGGATATGTGAGTTAAACAAACAATGGCCTCAATCATATGCATGCATATAACACATTAATTTTGGACATATAGGATAAAACAAAATTCAGATTACAATCATAGAGAAGTAAACACACAAGGAAAAAAAAGTTTATGGTTAAATAGTGTAACCATGTATTTAGGCTCAAAGTCTCGTGGGTTGTGTGTTCTTTTTAGCTCAAAAATTCTGTTCCAATTTCAACTTCAAACGACTTTAACATAAATGTTTTGATTTAAATTAGTGAAATTTTCAAAAAAATATATGGTCTTAAAAGAAACTTATTGTCTTTTCAATCAGGTAGAACATGCATGCAATTAACCTACTAATATGCAATCTATTCTATTCTAAAGAAGAAAGAAATTGGTGTTAGGGGGAAAAAATTACCTCCAGAAGTCAGGTACTGACCGACCTCCCCACACTTAAGGTTTTGCACCGTCCTCGGTGCCATCTGTCAAGAACAAGGGTGGGCTGGTGGCAATATCTCCACAGTCGGGACCGTCATGGCTCCCTGTGCTGGTAAAGTAAGTGGAGTCCGGAGTGCCTGGGTCCTCGTCAGGTCTATGGTTGCCTGTGAGTAGCTCCTTGAGGTATTTGAATCGGCGGTGGTTGCGGCACTCTCGGAGCTTTGCTTTTTGGTCTTGTTGGTCCAACCTCTTTAGTATTTGATGCAGCAGCTGACTAGTAGATGGTGGAGGAACTATAGCATCTTCTGTGGACTGGCTGGTAGTGGCAAGTGGTGACATGAGATATCTCCCGTTAGGGACGTACTGATCATTCCGTGGAAGTATGGCTTTAGTGTCCCCAGCTCTATAGGAGACTCCGGCTGCTGAGATAAGATCAGAGACCAAGGCGGGGAAAGGTAGGTTACTCGCAATTTGCACGTGTCCCATAGCATTCCGGATGTGTCTCGATAAATTTAGAGGCTGGTCTGTGAGGATGCACCATAGTAGAATGGCCATGTTTGCGGTGAAAGAGGACTCATGAGTGCTCGGGAAGACATAATGGGATATAATCTGTGCCCATACGTGAGCCTCTAAGGTGAGTGTGGAAGCCGAAATTCCCTTAGGACGGGAACGATGGTATCTGAAGATCCATTTGCTGCCAGGTTGTGCGATAACTTTGAGAACATCATCCCAGTCAAAGTTGTACGCCTAACGCTTGAGTGCGGCTTCTTGAAAAGCGTCCAGTTCTTTTGGAGCAGGGGAAAGATCTAAGGCTCGCTGAATGGCCTCTTCTGTAATAGGGACTTACTTCTGACGGATATAAACAGACTGCAGGGTCGGCAGGTGGAAGTTGGAGTAGAACTCAACTACCCAAGAAAGATTAACCTGTCGTAGCTGTCTTTGTAGGAATCCCCAATGTCTTTGTGCAAGTTATGGCTCAACAAATTCGGCAATACGCGGTAGAAGGATAAGAAGGTGTTCATTGTTGTAATTTTGAGCTGCCAGAATGGGGAACATCTGCTCATAGTAACGATTGGAAAATCGTGCAGTGTCCTTTGCTGGGAAAGTTCTCTCATTTTCATAAACTATGATAATCCTTTTAATTCTTTTGTTGAGGGCTTGACTGCAGTTGAAGAAGGCTATGCCACTAATGCTCTTTTTGTTCCTTTCCTTGTTGTAGATTTGGGGGTAGCTTTCTCCTTGCCTTTCTTGGTGGCCATCCTGATAGGAAACGAGTAAAGACATGAATAATGCAAGGGTTATAGCAAGGAAAAGAATGGGAAAGGTGGTAATCATTGCACAGGAATGGATAATGATGTGAACACATGGTCATGGTTACATGTGACAAATCAATAATGGAAATATAGCAAGTGCATGGGATGACAATTAAATGCAAGGTGTTTATTGGCATGCCGGCAAAGGGCATGAGTAGCATAGATCAAGCATTCAATGTCCAAATTAGATTACCAAGTCTTTCAAACTAATAATATGTTTGTAAAAACAATTATATTTAATTAATAAAATATAAAAGGGATTTTGTGAAAAGCAAGCATTTAGAGTAGTAGATTTAAAAGAAATCTAAAAATAGTGCAAAATGCCATATGGGCATTTTCTCAAACACATAGCATGCATGTTAAATAAGGTATGGAAAATATTAATTTGAACATGCAAGTAACCCTTAGAAAATAATATATAATTGTTAATCAAGTCCTAAACAATCCAAAATCAACATATAAAAATAATGACCCAAATAAAATTCCAACACCAATAGGAGGAATAGGAAAAGAAAAAAAAAGAAAACATGGATAGGGAAAGTAGAAGAGAAAGAAAAAGAAAACATGAAAATAAAAAGAAGAATGAAAAAGTAAGGAGGGAAGAAGAGAGAAGAAAAACCTTGATAATGGTGGTGGGAGAGAGGGGGGTAGAAGAGAGAAAGAATGGAGGAAGAAGGAAGAGGAGAAATAAAATAGGAATGGGATGAGAAAAGAAAAGATAATCTAGCAGATTTGAATGAGTTGGGCGGCGCAATCGACGCGGACGCGTAGGGCACGCGGTTGCATGGAAAGCCCTTAAGTGAGGTGATGCGGACGCGTCGGTCACGCATACGCGTGACGTGATTTGCGCTAGTGGCGTGAGGGCAGCTTCCCGCTCGCACAACTCTTTGTTTAAATTATGTTTTACCAAAATTTGGGGTGACGCGATCGCGTGGATGGGCAGATGGAAATAACGGCGCGGACGCATGGGGAACGCGTTCGCGTGGCAGGGCTTGTGCGACTAGCACAAATGCAGGCCAAGTCCAGCGCAACTTTCGGCCATTCACCCTTTTTACGTCGAATTGCAGAGCCACGCGTTCGCGTGGTTGACGCGGACGCGTAGGGAGGCCAATTTACAAATGACGCGATTGCGTCATCCACGCGGTCGCGTGGATCAAATTGTACCAAAGGCACGCCTCCAGCCACATTCCTGCGCAACTCTCTGTCCAATTTTCTTTCTTTCCAATGCACATGCAACGCGGACGCGTCAGTGACGCTGGCGCGTCACGTGCGATTTCTTCTTCTCTTTTTTTTATGCAAATGCAGATGCAAACTAAATGTGCTAATAATGAGAAGAGTTATTGAAAAAGAAAACTAAGAGTAAAGAAAGGAATGATCATACCATGGTGGGTTGTCTCCCACCTAGCACTTTGCTTTAACGTCCTTAAGTTGGATGCTCCATTAGCTCAGTTTTCTGCTGTGAGTGGATCCTCCAAGAGGAAGATATCTAACTCCTTATTTTTCGTCACCTTCTCACAATGGTAGAGCTTCAAACGATGTCCATTAACTTTGATGAGTTCAGAGCTTGAAGGGTGACTTAGGTGAAAAACTCTGTACGGCTCAGTGATAAACCACTATTTTACGGTTTACAATGTGTTTAATTGTGTGGTTTTATCATGATCTTTACCCACTTATTCATATAATTAGCATGCATTTATATTTCCTTCCTAAAATTATTACATGATTGAAAACTTACTCCCTGGAGACTTTTAATTAGATATTTTACTTCTCCTTTATTCCATTCGATGCCGTGATCTGTGTGTTAAGTGTTTCAGGCTTTATAGGGCATGAATGAGTGGGAGATTGGAAAGGAAGCTTGCAAAAATGGAAGAAATACAAGAAATTGAGGAGATGACCAGCGAGAGGTGATGCAGCCGCATAACTCACGCGATCGCACGAAAGAGAGGAAATCGCAGTGACACGACTGCATGGCTCACGCGACCGCACGGATTGGAAAAGCATAAGCAACACGGAGGCATGGACGACTGACGTTAGGATTTTTGCTAGTAAAGAATTTATAAAAGTATTCACGTTGTAGATATAGCTTCTAAACTAACAGAAATCCCTTCGTACAAACGTTTTGGTTGTCACAAGTAACAAACCCCTTTAAAATTGATAACCGAGTATTTAAACCTTGGGTCGTCTTCTTAAGGAATTGCAGGGAGGTATATTCTTATTATTGGTTATGGAAAAACAGTGTTTGGGGTAAAAAAAAAAGAGTTTTGAACAAGAGAAAGGGATTAAGAATCGATAAATTAATAACTAATAAAACTTTTGGCAATGTATTAGAACTGGAAGTCCTATCCTTATCAATTGTGATGAGAATTGGATTTTAACCCACTTAGTTAACCTTTACTAAAGCAAAGGAAAGTCAAGTGAAATAATTAACTTGATCCTCAAGTCCTAGTCAATCTCTGTGGGAAGACTAGCTTTAGAGCGATCTGCCAATTTCAACCAATGCTTTATTTGATAACTCAGGAGTCACCAATTACTTAACCAAAACCAAAAGGGAAAATTCTAAATTAAATTGAAGACATCATAAATAGAATAAAGCAATCATAAATCTGAAAATACCTCAAATCATATTAAATAGAAATATCAAATGTAACATGGAAAAGTTCCTAGACAAATAAAAGAGGAAGTAAATAAAAAGAAACATTGAACCTGGGATCGAGAGTCACTCCTAAAACTAAGAGAAGTCCTAAATCCCTATCCTAAGAGAGAGAGGAGAGAACCTCTCTCAAAACTAAACCTAAATCATGAAAAGTAACAAAAAATGCGAGCTCCCCCCGAATGGATGCATTCTCCTACTTCATAACCTCTGGTCTATGCCTTCTGGACTTGGATTTGGGCCAAAAAAGGCTTCAGAATTTGCTATGAGCGTTTTCTGCAATTTCTGGTGCGTGGCCTCTGTCACGCATCCGCGTGGGTCACGCGGTCACGTCGATTGGAGTTTTCCTTATCGCGTGGTCGCGTCAGTCATGCGGCCGCGTCATAGGTGTTCTTCTTTAGGTGCGCGGTCGCGTCAGTCATGCGGCCGCGTCACTGCTTCTTCGCGCTTGGCATGTGGGTGCGTCGTCCATGCGGTCGCGTGGATGCCATTTTTCTCCAAAACTCCGTTTTACGCTTTGCTTCCATTTTTGTATGTTTCCTTTTCCATCCTTTAAGTCATTTCTGCCTTAGAAGATCTGAAACTACTCAACACACTAATCATGGCATCGAATGGAAATAAAGGTAATTAAAATAATTAATTCTAAAGCATAGAAAACATGTTTTTCACATACATCACATAATAAGGAAGGGAAAGTAAAACCATGCAATTAATATGAATAAGTGGGTGAAGGATTGAATAAATAACTCAAACTAAGCACAAAATATATCATAAAATATGGGTTTATCAACGACGCGCCCGCATGGAAAAGCAAAACGCCGAATGACGCGTTCACATGAATGACGCGGCCGCATGACGTGCGCGATCTGCAAAATTTCAGAAGTCACTGGCAGAGTTTCTGGGCCGGATTTCAACCCAGTTTTTGGCCCGGAATTATAGATTAGAGCCAGGGAACATGCAGAAACGGAGGGAGATTCATTCCACAGAATTTTTTAGTTTTATATCTAGTTTTTACTCCTCCCCTAGGTTTTACACACTTGAGCATTCACAATTAGGAATTGGAGAATTTTGGCTTTAGCTTTTGAGAAGAGTTTACCTCCGGTACTAGTCATTATATTTTGTTATTTATTTTGTGCTTATTCTTCCATGTTCTTAATCCCCCAAGAGTTGACATTGGCTTATTTTTACAAGTTATTAATATAGACTATTTTTATTTTTAATTAATCCTTTTCATTATTATTTATCATGTCTCTTTTTAATTCCTTTTCCTATGTTATGAGTTCTACATTCACAATGAGCGAGTAGTTCCCTTACTTGATGGGGATTTGATTGAATGGAACCCTTGAGTTGGGATACTTAAAGGAAAAATTGTAATTGGGCTCATTGTTGGAATGCCCTCTAGACACAAACCCTTTTCAATGAGCGGATTGAGACTTGTGAATAGAAACAGCATTCCAACTTGTTTGACTCTCTCTTACCTATTAAGGGATAACTAAACAGAGAAACCTTCAATTATCAATTAATCTTGAGAGTACTTCAACAAAAATAGGGTTTCTAACTAATCTACTCCCAGTCAAGGCTTTGATTTAAAATTAATTAAATTCTCTAATTTAAACTTCTGTCTATCAACTTAACCATTTTTGAAAACATCCGATTGATGAAATAGCACATCTCTCTGCAACTCATTGGGAGACGACCTGGGACTCATACTCCCAGTATTTTAATTTAAATTTTGTGACAACCCTTCTAAATTGATAAGCAGATTTTCGGTTGGTTAAGGACTGTACTTGCAACGCATTTCTATTAATAATTTCTTAACCCGCCAATTTCCGACACGTCAATTTTTGGCGTCGTTGCCGGGGAGTTGCAACAGTGTGCTAATTTATTGGTTGGCATTTATTTAATTGCAATTTTTCTTTTTATTTTGTCACTATGAGCTGTACATTTCTTTCGTTAAATGACGCGTTCACTTCCTGATCCAAGCTTGCCAGTATTTGACCCTGAGATTGAAAGAACTCTTTCACGTATAAGGCAAGCTCGGCGTCGGCGAGTCCTCTCTGAGGACGAACCTGAAACGTCATTTAAGGAAGAAGCAAGCTCCCTCTCTACTGATCTAGTTGATTTAGGTGCAGGAGACATGGCAGCACCCAGGAGAGTCACTATGCAGGAGGAAGGAGCCCCTGATTTTACACTCCAACCATTTTAGGCACACCACCCAGCAGTGGCTGTGGATTTTGAAATAAAGTCCTCGCTACTCAACTTGATGCCCAAGTTTCATGGCTTACCAGTTCAAGAGCCTATCAAGCACCTTAGAGATTTTCAGACTGCTTGTTCTACTGTTAAGCGTGATGGCACTGATGAAATCTCCATTCTATTGAAAGCCTTTCTATTTTCTCTTGAGGGAAAGGCAAGAGAGTGGTACTACACTCAACCCGAAACAACTGTTTCCAACTGGGATACACTTAGAAGAGAATTTCTGGAGAAATTCTTTCCAGCTGAAGTTGCCGACAAGCTGAGGAAGGACATGTCTATGATCGTTCAGGATGAATCTGAGACCCTCTATGAATACTTGGAACGCTTCAATAATCTTCGAGAAGCATGTCCCCATCATATGATTGACAAGATAGTGTTGCTCGGCTACTTTACACAGGGTTTGAAATCTCAAGATAGGACCACATTGGAAGGTGCCAGCAATGGGTCTATGAAAAAGTACAAGACTACGGAAGAAGCATGGCAATTGATCAGCGACTTAGCTGACTCTACCAGAAATCACAGACAGAAACAAGGTCAGTCAAGAGCTGTTGTAGAGGTATCCACTAGCAAAGAGACTGCTGCTATAGCTCAGAGCTTATGTGAAATGACTAACTTACTGAAGAAGATGCAGCTAAATCAACAACAACCACAGCAAGTTCAGCCCTCTCCACCACAGCACAACCAGCAGTTGGTTCCACAAAGGGTATGTGGAATATGTGCAGATTACAGTCATTACACTGATGAGTGTCCACAACTCCAACCGGAAGACCACACTGTAGCAGCCACTCATAACTTCTATGACCGACCCAATCAAGGGTATAATCAAGGTGGCAGCTATAACCAAGGATGGCAGGATAACTCTAACCAAGGCTGGAGAGACAACTCTAACCAGGGTTAGAGGAAAAATCATAACAGAGGAGGCAGAGATAACAATGGAAATCAGAGGTGGAATAACAATAACAACTTCAGGCAGTAGAATCAGAATCAGGCCTACAGAGCACCTCATCTAAGACAGCCTCAAGCATCTCAGCAGCCCTCTCAGATCACTCATCCCTCTTCATCTCCTAATGATGAGTTACTGCAATATATTGATCGGAGACAACAGGCCATGGAAAATAACTTTACTGCTACTCTGAATGGTCTGACTTCTACTCTGCAAGCCCTTGTCTCACAGATTGGATCAATGAACAACTCCAACAACCAGTCCTCAAACTCTGGTGGACTCCCCTCTTAACCATTACCTAATCCAAAGGGTGGCATTATGATAAACCCCGATTTCGAGGTTTATTTTGTGCTTATTTTGAGGGATATATTCACCTTTTCCCACATTTATTCAATGAAATAGCATGGTTTCGTAATTCTCCTTTGAATTGTGCTTGAATGTAAAAACATGCTTTTTAGGCCTTAAATCGGTAATTTTAATTCATTTTAATTCCATTCGATGCCTTGATGTGTTTGTTAAGTAATTTCAGGTCCATAAGTCAAGTATTGGATGGAAGAAATGAAGAGAAAAGCATGCTAAGAGGAGAATGCATGAAGAAACAAAGATTTGGAATGCACCAATGGACGCGCACGCGTACAAGGTGCGCACGCGCAAAAGTGGTTTTCCACAAGGACGCACACGCGTACATATCGCTTCCGCGCGGATGAGGATTTGCCAATCGACGCGCACGCGCACATGGCGTGCACGCGCCAATACTCTTACTTGGCCCACTTAAAGGCAAAATGCTGGGGGCGATTTCTGAGCAGCCCAGGCCCAATTCCAACTTGTTTCTGAGTGTATTTCATGCAAAATTGAAGTCCAAGCAAAGGGGGGAGCAATTAATTGTAGGTTTAGCATCATGTAGGTTAGTTTCTAGAGAGAGAAGCTCCCTCTTCTCTCTAGAATTAGGTTAGGTTAATTTCCATCTTAGATCTAGGTTTAATGACATGTTTTTATCTTGTTTCTTTTATGATTTCTTACTTCTACTCCTTCATTCTCATGATTTGTAGTGTTAATTTCCCTTTTTGCTCTCTTTTATGTTCATGAACCCATGTTGGATTTGATTGTTTCCATTGACGCTAATCTTTTGCTAATTTAATTAGTGAGTTGATTAAGACTTATGGAAGATTGTTTCCATTGACGCTAATCTTTTTCTAGTTTAATTAGTAAGTCGATTAGGACTTTTGGATTGAGATTAGCTAGTCTTATTAGACTTTCTCCCTATTTGTTGGAGTCGACGTAATGAGATAAATTCTTGTTTATTATTGTGATATGATTGGTTAATCTTGTTTGACTTTCTCCCGATGTGTTGAGTTAACTAACTAGGATGAACTAATCATTGCATGACTAGGATAGAAAGCCTATGATCTCAATTCATTGCCATGAATGTCTCTCTTTATTACTTGCTTCCTTTAGTTATTTGTTTGATTTACTTTTCTTGCCCATTTAATTTCTTGCCTCTTTATTTTATTGCCCCTCTAATCAACCAAAACCCCATATACCCCTCATAGCCAATAAGCATACACTTCATTGCAATTCCTCATGAGACGACCCAGAGTCCAAATACTCCGGTTAATTCTTATTGGGGTTTGTTCTTGTGACAACTCAATATTTTTGCATGTGAGGACTCTTTGTTGGTGTAGAACTATACTTACAATGAGAATTCATTCATTTGAGGAAAATTCTATACCACACAAAAGTTCTCTCATCAAAATGGCGCCGTTGCCGGGGAGTTGCAATAGTGTTATGTTATTGGTTATTGTATATATGTGAATAGTGTGAATATGCTCGCTTTTGTTAGCTCTTGCTAGTTTTTAGGGTTTGGTTTTCTCTATCTCTTATTTGATTTTATTTCCATTTTTCTCTTGCTATCATGAATTCTCACTTTGGCTATGAGTGTGGTTCAAACTATGTTGTAGGAAATGAAAGCTTCAATGAGGATGTGCATCAAGAATTTGGAAATCAAAGGTGGGAGGAGCCCCAAGCTTATGGACAACCTTCTTGGCAACAACCCCCTCTGGACTCTTATAGGTACAATTCAAATCTTGATGCATACCAATCTAATATATGTGATGACTCTCATTGTGGTTGTCAACCACAATCATCATATGCACATGATCCCCCTCCTCAATATAGCCCTCCACCACACTCACATGCCTCATACCACCATTCACCTCCATATGATCCTAACCCATACCCACCATACCAACCACCATATGAACCACATCTAGAACCACCACCTTTCCAATACCAATACTCCCATGAACCACAAAGTTCACACACACCACCTCAAGAATTTCACCAATATGAACCACCTTCCAACTACAATACCTTTCCCTCAAACAATGAACCCTCTCTTCCACCACAACCCTCCGATGAAGCCTTTATGCTAGAATTGAGAGATCTTGAATCTCATATCCTAAGGCAACATGAGGAGGATGAAAAGAAGTTTGCGGAGCTAAGAGCTAAGATGGCTATCATGGTAGAAACCGTTAGCAACATAGTCTCATCCCGCCTAAGCCTATGTGATCAAGGCACTCCCATTGTTGAATATGGAGAAGCACCCAAGGAGCTTAGTGAGGGAATGGACTTAAAGCTTCAAGGTGGAGAAGAAGAGTTAAAGCAAGAAGTGCAACAAGAGGAGAAGGTAGAGATTATTGAACCAAAGGAAGTAGTGGTTGGAACCTTAGGACATGTTGAGTACATAGAGGAATCACAAAGTGAAGAGCCTTCTTCCATAGAGTTTGAAGTTGATGTTGAGGAGGAGAGTGCACAACCTCCAAGGCACAATGTGATTGAAGAATTAGAAGAAGTGTCCCAAGAAATAGGTCCTCCTATTTATGACGATTCTGAGTCAACATGTGATCCTTTTGAGCTTGAAGAACCCTTCCCCACTATACTTGGAATTGATGATGAGGTAGATTTCACTTGACCTCCTATTTATGATTTGAGTGATGGGGAGGAGCTAGAAGACATTGGTGAAGAAGAGCTCGAACTTGAGGAAGCTTGGTAAGAGGTAGAGTTTGAAGAACCTTGCCAAGTGGTGGAAGCCTCTAGAAGAGGATGGACGGGAGTGGAGCGTGCTTTATCAAGATCACTGGGAACTCCTTGATGAGCGGATAATTTGTATACTTTTTGGCATTATTTTTAGTATGTTTTTGGTATGATCTAGTTAGTTTTTAGTATATTTTTATTATTTTTTAGTTAAAATT
>NC_029773.3:60618568-60618928 GCF_000817695.3 Arachis duranensis
AATGTGATGATCCGTGACACTCATCATCATTCTCACCCATGAACAAGGTGACTGACAACCACTCTTGTTCTACAAGCGATCAAGGCCCTAGTGAATATCTCTTGGATTCCTGATTGCACGATGCATGGTTGATCGCCTGACAACCGAGTGCTCGCCTGATAAATGAGCCAACCATTCCGTGAGATCAGAGTCTTCGTGGTATAGGCGAGAACTGATGGCGGCATTCAAGAGAATCCGGAAGGTCTAACCTTGTCTGTGGTATTCTGAGTAGGATTCAATGACTGAATGACTGTGACGAGCTTCAAACTCCTGAGGGCTGGGCGTTAGTGATAGACGCAAAAGAATCACTGGATTCTATTC
>NC_029773.3:60618959-60620268 GCF_000817695.3 Arachis duranensis
TAGGAAAGCAGAGAGACGGAAGGGAAGGCATCTTCATGCGCTTATCTGAAGTTCCTACCACTGAATTACATAAGTATCTCTATCTTTACCTTTTTGTTATTTTCGTTCATCACCATTACCATTTGAGTTTGCCTGACTAAGATTTACAAGATGACCATAGCTTGCTTCAATACTAACAATCTCCGTGGGATCGACCCTTACTCGCGTAAGGTTTATTACTTGGACGACCCAGTGCACTTGCTGGTTAGTTGTGCGAAGTTGTGTAATGCCATGGTATTGAGCTACCACGTTTTTGGAGCCATTACCGGGGATTATGAGAGTTGTGAAAAAGTAATGTTCACAATTTCGCGCCACCAAGTTTTTGGCGCCGTTGCCGGGGATTGTTCAAGTTTTGAGCAAGCTTTTGGTAACATCAGTGCCAAGATCCGGCAACAACACCAAGTTTTTGGCGTTATTGCCAAGGATTGTTCAAGTTTGGACAACTGACGGTTCATCTTGTTGCTTAGATTAGGTATTTATTTATTTATTTTTTTTTCGAAATTCTTGGAGATGAATTCTAGAGTTTCATGATGATTTGTTGAAGTCTGGCTGGCTGAGAAGCCATGTCTAATCTCATTGGACCGAGATTTCAACCTATCACCACAAGAGCTTGTTGATTTCTTATCAATCTTGCTTTTGGAGCAGTGATCTGCTAAGGCTTGGCTGGCCTCTGGCCATGTCTAGTGTTTTGGACCGAAGCTTTCTCTGAAAGCTTGGCTGGCTATGAAGCCATGTCTAATTCCTGGACCGGAATCTTAGACTAGCATTGCACTGATTCCTGGAATTCTCATTAAGAATTTTGATACTTTTTTTCACTTCATTTTCGAAAAACACAAAAAAAAATTACAAAATCATAAAATCAAAAGAAAAACACAAAAAAAATTTTTACAAAATCATAAAATCCAAAAATATTTCTTGTTTGAGTCTAGTGTCTCATCATAAGTTTGGTGTCAATTGCATGCATTCATGTGTCTAAGTGATCTTCAAGATGTCCTTGATGATTTACTTGCTCTGATCTTTGAATTCAATTTGACTTGATAGTTTTGTGTGTCTCATATGCATTTTCATCCTGTTAGTAGTATACAAACTGCTAAGTTTGATGTCTTGTATGCATTGTTATTTGATTCTTGTTGCATTTTGATTTGTTCTTATTATTAAAAATCCAAAAATATTTTTAATTTGTGTCTTTTCAAGTCAATAATACAGAGAATTGAAGATTCAGAACATACAGCAGAGGAATTGCACAGAAAAAGCTGGGCGTTCAAAACGC
>NC_029773.3:60620788-60621427 GCF_000817695.3 Arachis duranensis
TTTTCAAAATCAAATCTTTTTCAAATCAATTTTCCAATCAAATCTTTTTCAAAACCAATTTCTTTCCATTTTTTTAAGATACTTACTATCAATTAATGATTTGATTCAACATTTCAAGTATGTTACCTTTTCTGTTGAGAAAGGTTTAATGTTTGAATCATATCTTTTCTTGTTAGTCAAGTTTTTAATTTTCAAATCAAATCTTTTTAAAATGTTTTTCAAATCATATCTTCTCAATCACATTTTTTTAAAAAACAATCATATCTTCTTAACCACATCTTTTTCAAAATAGTTTTCAATCAAATCTTTTTGATTTCTAATTTCAAAATCTTTTTCAAAAATCACTTGATTTCTTTTCCATCTTCATTTTCGAAAATTAAGTAATGTTTTTCAAAAATGTTCTCAAAATTTTTCACTTAATTTTCGAAAAATTACTTCCCTCCTTCTCACATCCTTCTATTTATGGACTAACGCTATTCCTTAATGCAAAATTCGAACTCCATCTTCTCTGATAGGTTCGAATTTTCTACTCCTGTCTTCTACTCTTCTTTTCCTCTGACACCTAAAGGAATCTCTATACTGTGACATAGAGGATTCAACATTTTCTTGTTCTCTTCTCTTTCTTATGAGCAGGAGCAA
>NC_029773.3:60629927-60630342 GCF_000817695.3 Arachis duranensis
ATGCTTAAACAGTGCATATGTATCTTGAATTTGTGGTTCATGAATGTTGGCTCTTGAAAGAATGATGAAAAAGGAGACATGTTACTGAGGATCTGAAAAATCATTAAAATGATTCTTGAAGCAAGAAAAAGCTATGAAAAAAAAAGAGAAAAAAAAAGAAAAAAAAGAGAAAAAGAAAACGAAAAAAAAAGAGAAAAAAATAGAGAAATAAGAGTTGTGATCCAAGGCAAATAAGAGTGTGCTTAAGAACCCTGGACACCTCTAATTGGGGACTTTAGCAAAGCTGAGTCAAAATATGAAAAGGTTCACCCAATTATGTGTCTGTGGCATGAATGTATCCGGTGGTAATACTGGAAGACAGAGTGCTTTGGGCCACAGCCAAGACTCATACACTAGCTATGTTCAAGAATCATTA
>NC_029773.3:60630860-60631194 GCF_000817695.3 Arachis duranensis
CCAAATGGGAGTTAAACGCCCAAACTGGCACTAAAGCTGGCGTTTAACTCCAAGAAGAGTCTCTGCACAAAAAATGCTTCAATGCTCAGCCCAAGCACACACCAAGTGGGCCCGGAAGAGGATTTTTATATCATTTACTCATTTTTGTACACCTTAGGCTACTAGTTTTCTATAAGTAGGACCTTTGACTATTGTATTAAAAATCTTTTGATCACTTTAGATCTCTAGATCATCTTTGGACATTTTAGTTCTTAGATCATTGGGAGGCTGGCCATTCGGCCATGCCTAGACCTTATGCTTATGTATTTTCAACGGTGGAGTTTCTACACACCAT
>NC_029773.3:60631393-60640573 GCF_000817695.3 Arachis duranensis
AGAGCATATGCAATCGCTTTCACTGAGAGGATGGGAGGTAGCCACTGACAACGGTGAAACCCTTGCTTAAGCTTGCCATGGAAAGGAGTAAGAAGGATTGGATGAAGACAGTAGGAAAGCAGAGAGACGGAAGGGAAGGCATCTTCATGCGCTTATCTGAAGTTCCTACCAATGAATTACATAAGTATCTCTATCTTTATCTTTGTGTTATTTTCGTTCATCACCATTACCATTTGAGTTTGCCTGACTAAGATTTACAAGATGACCATAGCTTGCTTCAATACTAACAATCTCCGTGGGATCGACCCTTACTCGCGTAAGGTTTATTACTTGGACGACCCAGTGCACTTGCTGGTTAGTTGTGCGAAGTTGTGTAATGCCATGGTATTGAGCTACCACGTTTTTGGAGCCATTACCGAGGATTATGAGAGTTATGAAAAAGTATTGTTCACAATTTCGCGCACCACTCCTCCACCTAGGTTGTCATCCAATCCTTCATTTGAGTGGGTAAAACTTCTAACTCTTAGCTTTATTATCCCACTTGAATATGGTATTCTTGAAACGGATGGCCAACTTAGGGCGCTTTGTGGAATTAAGCGTAAGATGAGGATGTTTAGTGGTTGGCGTTGTAAGTCTAGGCTCATTATGGTTGGAAGCTCAAAATTGAAGAGCATGGATTGGTGTAGTGCTCAAGTAGATGAGTTTAGGAGGATAGTTTGGTGTTTTCATGAGAATTTATCTCTCTTGCCACCCGGAGGAAATTACCATGATCAACTTAAGGACGGGTGTGAAAACAAAGTATGGGATCCCGGATCACACAAGGAAGATCAACTTTGGGAGCCTATGGTTTGTGAAGAACTCCATCAAAGCTTGGAGTTATTATCTCTGAATGAGGAAACACAATGGAAGTCCAAGCATTGGTGGATGTTCAAGGATGGATTCAAGCACAATCCACCTTGATGAAGAGCTCCCCATAAGTCCAACTTAAGGACAATAAACAAAAGTGCTAGGTGGGAGACAACCCACCATGGTAACATATTTTCATTTTCTCCTTTGTAAATATTGGTAAAGTTAGTTTAATTTCATGTTTTGTTTGATTAGTTGAGTTTAATTGGGAGTCTAGTAGGTTAAATAAGGTTTTACGATGTTTTGGTAGCTGTTCGGAGGCTTGGAATGCTTGGATTGGTGCAAAAACATAGAAAATTTTTGAAAAACAGAGCACCATTCACGCGCACGCGCACTCCACACGTACGCGTGCCCAAGTAATTTCGACCACCCGCGCCATGTACGCATACGCGTGGATTGAATTTTTCCACCCTCCATACATTTTTCCGAGAGTTGTGCCTGGAGTGTGCCAACTTTGTGCCCAAAGGTACGCGCACGCGCAGCTTGCGCGGATGCGCCACTCTCGAAATAACCCACCGACGCGCATGCGTGCCTTACGCGTCCGCGTCGCTTTCATTTCATCCATCCACGCTTACGCGCACATGACGCGCACGCGTGGATTGCTCTGTTTCACTCACCTTCTTTTCTTCTCTTCTTTCCATTTCTTTCCTTCTTCTCTCTTCTCTTCTTTTCTTTCCACCCTTCAAACATCATCCAACACTACCAAGCATCATATAACACCATTTCTTTTAGTTAGTTAGTTAGTTTAATTTTTGTTTTCCATTATAAGTGTTGAATTACTAATCTTGTTTACTATTTACTGCTGCTTATTACTGACAGGATGTTAGTTTAACATCATTATTGTTAATTGTCATTGTTGGATTTCCTTGTTGAGGTTGTATTTGGTTACTTGGTTTAGAACCTTCCATGCTTAACATTTGTGAATACCAAGTACTTGTTATATTGCCTTCATGCATCTTACCTCCTTGAATTGCATGTTTTGGCCACCATGCATTCATCATCTATTGTTAGGCAATTGTACATTATCAATGCATTTTTTTAGGATGCGTGTTCTAATTGAGCATCACCTATTCCATGCATTGAGATTTTGGAATTGTGAAATTGGATCAAAAGCTTACCTAGTGACATATTTTTGAGCTTTCTAAGCTTTGTGGACCATGCTTGCTATGTGATTGATTTTCACTTCTATGTTCTTTCTCCTAAGTTCCATAGCATCCATGTGTTTCACCTCTATGTCACTTAGGTGTTGCAACAATTTCAATAAGTGTCATTGTTTGATGTGTGAGCTCTTTATACCATTTTGTTCACTAAGTCTACTTACACATCAATCAATTTCCATTCATTATCCAATTTCACAATTGTTTGATTTTCGCTTGAATGCTTTTATGCTTCTTCACTACTTGTTTGGTTGTTTTAGCCTACAAATCTTTTAAAGTATCTCAAGCACACTAGAATGAGTGAAGTGCATGTTTTCTTTTGTGTAATTGTGACATAACTTTTTGTACTAATGTGTGCGTGTTCTAAACCATGCGCAATTTTAGAACCCACACACTTATTTTTTATCACTGTCACACTAATTCACTCACTCAATTCTAGTGATTCACCTCATTCCAACAATTCACGCTTCCTTGCTTTTGTAATTTCTCATCTTACGGTGTTTATTTTGTTTTTCATGATTGATGCACCATAAGAAAAAATGGAAGCGGAAGGAAGTACACGTAGCAACCGGTTGACCTACCAGTTGAAGGTAGCAACTAGGAGAGTCACCGTACCCCCTTGCTCATCTTTGAGTGCACCGAAGACTGTGCAAACTTTTAAGTGTGGGGAGGTCGTCCGACCACTCGGTGTTTTTGGGTAACAAGTTTCTAATCCCAACACTTTTGCACTTCATTTTAGGATTTTTAGTTGCATTTTCTCATTTTGCATGTGTATATATTAAGCTTAGTCAAAATCATGATATTTTCCAAGAATTTTTATCTATAGGGCACCCCAATTGATTGAAAAGAAATTTTTTTTAGAACTCGCTTGAATTATACTATTGTGGATCATGTTTTTGAGCTAAGAACACAAGCATGTGAGACTTGAGCCTTAATTGTGTGGTTACATCATATAACCACTTATTTTCATTCTTGTGTGTATTATTCTCTTCCTATGATTGTAATCTTTGATTTGTTTGATTCTTTATGTCCATTACTTTGTGTATACATGCATTTATATGATTGAGGCCATTGTTTCAAATAGCTCACTTACCCAAATATCCTACCTTTTATCTTCTATTGTTAGCTAATTTTGAGCCTATGCTTAACCCACTCATTCTTAATTGTAGCACATTACAAGCCTTAAGTGAAAAATAATAAATGTCCCTTATTTGGATCTTTGATTAGCTTAGACTAGTGAGAGTGTTTATCATTTGATTTTAGGAGAGTTGGAAACATTGGGTAGAGATAAAAGTGTGTTTACATTTTTGTTGAAAAATCATGGGAATTGGGTACATACTCATGTATTAATCATGTGTAAACCGTATGCATTGATGTTCTTGTATATATTTTAGTTTGAAAGAAAAAAAAAGAAATGAGAAAAACAAAAAGGAAAAATATATATATATATATATATAAGAAAAAAATAGAAATAGAAAAAGAAAGAAAAAAGAATTGCAATAAAAAGGGGACAAAAATACCCCAAAGTGAAGTTTAATAATAATCAATGCATATGTGGAGTGATCAAAAATAGAATGCATGAGTATGTGAAAAAGTGAAAAAGGGGTAGTTAGGTTAGCTTAGAATTGTATAGGTTATCATAGGTTAGGTGGGAAGTTTAAGTTAATCAAAGATTCAAATTTCAAGCTCACTTGACCATATGCATCCTACCTTGACCCTAGCCCCATTACAACCTATGGGAAAGCCATCATGATATTTGTATGCGTGCATGAAGTAATTGTTAATTGTTAGATGAGGAACAAATCTTGGAAAGCATGATTAGGGAAGAATTGAGTGAATCAACCCTATATACTTGAGTGCCTAGAGCGGATACACATCCGGTGAGGGTTCAATCGCTCAGTTACGTGTTTCCACCCATGATCATCTTTTCATGCAAGTTGGTGAACTCTTTCAATGATTCAATCCAATTGTGGTTCGCTTGATTGCTAGTGCCTTAGCCCTTGTGCTTGCACATATATCCTTGGAGATTGATTTATTTTGACTAAGCTATTGCATCATATAGATAGATTGCATATAGTTAGTAGTTTGCATTGAATAAATATGTTACCTTTTGCTTCTTTTTCGATTTTAGCATGAGGACATGCTTAGTTTAAGTGTGGGGAGATTTGATAAACCCCGATTTCGTGGTTTATTTTGTGCTTATTTTGAGGGATTTATTCACCTTTTCCCACATTTATTCAATGAAATAACATGGTTTCGTAATTCTCTTTTGAATTGTGCTTGAATGTAAAAACATGCTTTTTAGGCCTTAAATCGGTAATTTTAATTCATTTTAATTTTATTCGACGCCTTGATGTGTTTGTTAAGTAATTTCAGGTCCATAAGGCAAGTATTGGATGGAAGAAATAAAGAGAAAATCATGCTAAGAGGAGAATGCATGAAGAAACAAAGATTTGGAATGCACCAATGGACGCGCATGCGTACAAGGCGCGAATGCGCAAAAGTGGTTTTCCACAAGGACGCGCACGCGTACATACCGCTTCCGTGCGGATGAGGATTTGCCAATCGACGCTCACGCGCACATGGCGCGCACGCGCCAATACTCTTACTTGGCCCACTTAAAGGCAAAATACTGGGGGCGATTTCTGAGCAGCCCAGGCCCAATTCCAACTTGTTTCTGAGTGTATTTCTTGCAGAATTGAAGTCCAAGCAAAGGGGGGAGCAATTAATTGTAGGTTTAGCATCATGTAGGTTAGTTTCTAGAGAGAGAAGCTCCCTCTTCTCTCTAGAATTAGGTTAGGTTAATTTCCATCTTAGATCTAGGTTTAATGACATGTTTTTATCTTGTTTCTTTTATGATTTCTTACTTCTACTCCTTCATTCTCATGATTTGTAGTGTTAATTTCCCTTTTTGCTCTCTTTTATGTTCATGAACCCATGTTGGATTTGATTTACTTTTAATGCAATTTAATGTAATTAGGACTTTTGGATTGAGATTAACTAGTCTCATTAGACTTTCTCCCTATTTGTTGGAGCCGACGTAATGAGATAAATTCTTGTTTATTATTGTGATATGATTGGTTAATCTTGTTTGACTTTCTCCCGATGTGTTGAGTTAACTAAATAGGAGGAACTAATCATTGCATGACTAGGATGGAAAGCCTATGATCTCAATTCATTGCCATGAATGTCTCTCTTTATTACTTGCTTCCTTTAGTTATTTGTTTGATTTACTTTTCTTGCCCATTTAATTTCTTGCCTCTTTATTTTATTGCCACTCTAATCAACCAAAACCCCCTATACCCCTGATAGCCAATAAGCATACACTTCATTGCAATTCTTCGTGAGACGACCCGGAGTCCAAATATTCCGGTGAATTCTTATTGGAGTTTGTACTTGTGACAACTCAATATTTTTGCATGTTAGGACTCTTTGTTAGTGTAGAACTATACTTACAATGAGAATTCATTCATTTGAGAAAAATTCTATACCACACAAAAGTTCTCTCATCACATTAATGCCATCACTCTAAGGTCCGGAACCACATTGCAAGAGAGGAATCAGGAGGAGCCAAACCCACCTGAACACGCCTCAGCTGAAGAGGTAGTGGAATTAGAAGATATTGAGGAATAAAAGGATATACAGGACATCACTGAGGAAGAAGACGCCAAATCATAGGAAGAAGCACCAAAGGGCGCAGACATTGCAGAACACCCCACTCCTATTCCATTTCCACAACTTGCAAGGAAGCCCAAGAAGCAGTTAGAACCTGATCCTAAAATGGTAGAAATATTCAAAAAGGTTGAGGTAACTGTTCCCCTTTTTGATGTTATTCAACAAGTACCTAAATACGCAAAGTTTCTAAAGGATTTATGCATACATAAAGACATGATTAATGAATTAGAAACTATTCCTTTAGGTAGTTCTATATCTGCTTTAATGGGAAATATACCTGAAAATGTAGTGATCCAGGTCCATGCATGGTTAACTGTACCATTGGAGGTGTGATATTTTTTGACTGCATGTGTGATTTAGGAGCATGTGTTAGTATAATGCCTTTATCTGTATATGATGTTTTAAGGCTCCCTCCCTTAAAAAGGTCGACAGCTCATTTTGTGTTAGCAGATAAAAGTATTATTACAGTGGCTGTAGTTGCTAAAGATGTATTAGTGGGTATTAAAGGTCTCACTTTCCCCATTGATTTTTACATCCTGGAGATGCCCCAATATGACTCAGAGAAGCCATCATCAATCCTACTCAGGAGACCTTTCTTGAAGACCTCGAAGTTCAAATTAGATGCTTTTTCAGGAACATACTTTTTTGACATAGACGACCGAGTAGTTAGCTTCAATCTGAATGGAGTTATGAAGTACCCTCCAGAAGATCACTCTATCCTCCGGTGTGATATCATAGATGAAATCGTAGCTGAAGTTCACCTGGAGGAGTTTGAAGAGAAGTACATAGGACAAGGTCCAAGTGTGGGGACATTCTCAGAGGATAATGACAGTACTCTACCACTGCCACCAGCTCCAAATAATTCCGAGCTTGACCATGAACAGAAGTTAGAATTGAAATCCCTCCCTCCACACCTAAAATATGCTTACCTCGAGGACAAGCAGAAATTTTCAGTTATCATTGCACGGGACCTCACTTCTGAACAAGAAGAGCAGTTACTTAGTGTGCTGAGGAGGCACAAGAAAGCAATTGGGTGGAGTTTGGCAGACATAGTAGGCATTAACCCTCAAGTTTGTGAGCACAGAATCTTTTTAGAAGAAGGAGCAAGACCCATTCGTCAACCCCAGAGAAGACTGAACCCCACTATCTTAGAGGTTATCAAGAAGGAAGTGACCAGACTATTAGAGGCAGATATTATCTACCCCATCTCAGACAGTGAATGGGTGAGCCCAGTCCAAGTAGTACCCAAGAAGTCTGGAGTCACTACAGTGAAGAATGAGCATGGAGAGCTCATAGCAACCAGAGTACAGAACGCCTGGAGGATCTGCATTGATTACCGGCGTCTCAACCAAGCCACTCGTAAGGATCACTACCCTCTTCCATTCATTGATCAAATGCTGGATCGCCTGTCAGGTAAATCACATTACTGCTTTTTAGATGGTTATACAGGATATTTCCAGATTCATATAGCTCCTGAGGATCAAGAAAAAACTACTTTTACCTGTCCTTTTGGGACTTATGCTTACAAGAGAATGCCCTTTGGCCTGTGCAATGCACCAGCTACTTTCCAAAAGTGCATGATGAGTCTTTTCTCTGATCTTATTGAGGACTGTATGGAAGTTTTTATGGATGATTTCAGCGTTTATGGTGATTCTTTTAGCCTTTGCTTAGATAGTCTATCTAGAGTATTAGATAGATGTGTCAGTACAAATCTTGTATTAAATTTTGAAAAATGTCATTTTATGGTTAAACAAGGTATTGTACTAGGACATATTGTGTCTAATACTGGCATTTCTGTAGATCCAGCAAAAGTGGATGTTATTTCCAGTTTGCCTTACCCCTCCTCTGTGACGAAGTCCATTCGTACCTTGGACATGCAGGTTTTTACCGAAGATTCATTAAGGACTTTAGTAAGGTAGCACTTCCCCTATCCAGACTACTGCAGAAGGATATTGAATTCGAGTTCAGTGAGGATTGCAAACAAGCATTTGATAAACTAAAAATCGCCCTGACTCAAGCTCCAATTGTGAGAGGACCGGACTGAAGCCAACCATTCGAAATCATGTGCGATGCTTCCAACCATGCAGTAGGAGCAGCGCTGGCTCAGCGTGAAAGTAAAGATCCTTTTGTTATTGCTTATGCGTCTAAAACTTTAGATGCCGCTCAGTCCAATTACACTACTACTGAGAAAGAGCTTTTTGCTATTGTTTTTACTCTGGATAAATTCCGAGCCTATTTACTTGGTACGAAGGTAGTAGTGTACTCAGACCACGCAACTCTAAAGTATTTATTAGCTAAAAAGGAATCCAAACCAAGGCTTATACGTTGGATACTGCTACTACAAGAATTTGATTTAGAAATAAAGGATAGGAGTGGTAACCAGAATCTAGTGGCAGACCACTTGAGTCGCCTTGAGCACATTAAGGATGATTCTACTCCTATAGATGATAATTTTCCATTTGATAACCTGCAAGAAGTATCTGAGGTAGTCCCTTGGTACGCACCTGTAGCTAATCATCTAGTTAGCCGCATATTTCCTCTAAACTTTACTAAGCATCAAAGAGACAAGCTGAAAAGTGAGTCTAAATATTATATATGAGATGACCCATATTTATGGAGATGTGGTGCTGACCAGGTAATTAAAAGGTGTGTGCCACAATCAGAATTCCAGTCCATTTTAGAGGCCTGTCACTCATCTGAGAGTGGAGGACATTTTGGCCCTCAAAGAACAGCTAGAAAAATCTTAGACTGTGGATTCTGGTGGCCCACTCTTTTTAAAGACGCTGCTGAATTTTGTAAATCTTGTCCCCCATGCCAAAAGTTTGGTAATTTATCCCAGAGGGATGAAATGCCTCAACAAATTATGCTTTTCTGTGAAATTTTTTATGTTTGGGGCATTAACTTCATGGGTCCATTTCTAAATTCTAAAGGCCACCTCTATATACTGTTAGCTGTAGATTATGTTTCTAAATGGGTGGAAGCAATTCCTACCCGTACTGATGATGCTAACACTGTTGTTTCCTTTGTGAGAAACCACATTATTTGTCGCTTTGGATCACCACGAGCAATCGTGAGTGGTGCACGAAATTATGATCATCAATGGCGCCATCAACATGGTACGCTCAATTGCAATCTCAACTCTTTATCACAACTTCGCACAACTAACCAGCAAGTGCACTGGGTCGTCCAAGTAATAAACATTACGCGAGTAAGGGTCGATCCCATGGAGATTGTTGGTATAAAGCAAGCTATGGTCATCTTGTAAATCTCAGTCAGGCAGACTCAAATGGTTATGGAGGATAACATAAAACATAAAATAAAGATAGAGATACTTATGTAATTCAGTGGTGAGAATTTCAGATAAGCGTATGGAGATGCTTTGTCCCTTCCGTCTCTCTGCTTTCCTACTGTCTTCATCCAATCCTTCTTACTCCTTTCCATG
>NC_029773.3:60640689-60641904 GCF_000817695.3 Arachis duranensis
TCGGTTCTCGATTATGTCGGAATAGAATCCAGTGATTCTTTTGCGTCTGTCACTAACGCCCCACAATCGCGAGTTTGAAGCTCGTCACATTCATTCAATCCTTGAATCCTACTCAGAATACCACAGACAAGGTTTAGACCTTCCGGATTCTCTTGAATGCCGCCATCAATTCTAGCTTATACCACGAAGATTCTGATTAAGGAACTCAAGAGATATCCACTCAATCTAAGGTAGAACGGAGGTAGTTGTCAGGCACACGTTCATAGGTGAGAATGATGATGAGTGTCACGGATCATCACATTCATCAAGTTGAGGAACAAGTGATATCTTAGAACAAGAATAAGCTGAATTGAATGGAAGAACAATAGTAATTGCATTAATACTTGAGGTACAACAGAGCTCCACACCTTAATCTATGGTGTGTAGAAACTCCACCATTGAAAATACATAAGAACAAGGTCTAGGCATGGCCGAGAGAACTAATAGCCTAGGGTTTACAAAGATGAGTAAATTACATAAAAATCCACTTCCGGGCCCACTTGGTGTGTGCTTGGGCTTAGCATTGAAGCATTTTCGTGTAGATACTCTTCTTGGAGTTAAACGTCAGCTTTTGTGCCAGTTTGGGCGTTTAACTCCCATTCTTGTGCCAGTTCTGGCGTTTTACGCCAGAATTCTTGAGCTGACTTGGAACGCCTGTTTGGGCCATCAAATCTCGGGCAAAGTATAAACTATTATACATTGCTAGAAAGCCCAGGATGTCTACTTTCCAACGCAGTTGAGAATGCGCCAATTGGGCTTCTGTAGCTCCAGAAAATCCACTTCGAGTGCAGAGAGGTCAGAATTCAACAGCATCTGCAGTTCTTTTCAGCCTCTGAATCAGATTTTTGCTCAGGTCCCTCAATTTCAGCCAGAAAATACCTGAAATCACAGAAAAACACACAAACTCATAGTAAAGTCCAGAAAAGTGAACTTTAACTAAAAACTAATAAAAATATAATAAAAACTAACTAAAACATACTTAAAACATACTAAAAACAATGCCAAAAAGCGTATAAATTATTCGCTCATCACAACACCAAACTTAAATTGTTGCTTGTCCTCAAGCAACTGAAGATCAAATAAGATAAAAAGAAGAGAATATGCAATGAATTCCAAAAACATCTATGAAGATCAGTATTAATTAGATGAGCGGGGCTTTAGCTTTTTGCCTCTGAA
>NC_029773.3:60641956-60646002 GCF_000817695.3 Arachis duranensis
GTGCTTCTTTGATCTTATATTTGCTTATTATTAATCCTCTCTTATTACCATTAGATGCCTTGATATGTGTGTTAAGTGATTTCAGAGATTACAGGGGAGGAACGGCTCAGAGGATGGAAAGGAAGCATGCGAAAGTGGAAGGAATACAAGAAGTTGGAAAAATTGCTAAGCTGTCCAGCCTGACCTCTTCGCACTCAAATGGCTATAACTTTAGCTATAGAGGACCAAACGACGCGGTTTCAGTTGCGTTGGAAAGCTAACGTCCGGGGCTTCGATTTGATATATAATTTGCCATAGCTGCCCCAACGCCAGGTGACGCGAACGCGTGGGTCACGCGGACGCGTGACCTGGAAGGAACACAACCCGCGCGGCCGCGTGAGGCATGCGGCCGCGTCACTTTTCCGCGACCTGTACGTACCAGAATACGCTGGGGGCAATTTCTGGGCTGTTTTTAACTCAGTTTGCGGCCCAAAAAACACAGGTTAGAGGCTATAAAGTGGGGGAATCCATTCATTCATGAGGAGGCTCTCATAATTCACTATTCATGTTTTAGATGTAGTTTTTAGAGAGAGAAGTTCTCTCCTCTCTCTTAGTATTAGGATTTAGGATTTCTCTTAGTTTTAGGAGTGACTCTCAATCCCAGGTTCTTTATTTATTCTATTATTTTATTTCAGTTTGTTAATGTTGATTTACGAACTTCATGTTAGAATTGATTTCTTTTATTAATGCATTTTGAGGTATTTCAGATTATGATTGTTTTATTCTGTTTAAGATTGCTTTCAATTCAATTTAGATTTATTTTTCCCTTTCGGCTTTGGTTAAATAATTGGTGACCCTTGAGTTATCAAACTCATTGTTGATTGAAAATTGGAATTCTTCAAGAATTAATTCAAGTTCCAATAACTCTAGTCTTTTCCAAGGAAAGACTAGGACCTGAGGAATCAGAATTAATTCATCCACCTAACTTACCTTCATAGTTAGAGGTTAACAAAGTGGGAGAGGAATCCAATTCTCTTTACAATTGATAAGGATAACCAGGATAGAACTTCCTGTTTTCATACCTTGCCAGGAGTTTATTTTATAGTTATTTATTTATTTTATTTCTTCTTATGCAACATACTGCTCCCTAATTTCTAAAACCCCTAATTTACAAACTCATAACCAATAATAAGAACATACCTCCCTGCAATTCCTTGAGAAGACGACCTGAGGTTTGAATACTCGGTTATCAATTTCAAGGGGGTTTGTTACTTGTGACAACCAAAACGTTTGTATGAAAGGACTTTTGAAGATTTAGAAACTATACTTGCAACGAGGATTTATCCGCAAATTTCTAGACCACGCAAAAGTTCTCTCATCAAAATGGCGCCGTTACCGGGGAATTGCAAACGTGTGCCTTATTATTGGTTATTATAAATATTTGCTTTTTGATTTGTTTTTATTTTTTATTTATATTTTCTTTTTCGTAAATTAAGAGGTTATTGATTTTTATTTTAAAATTTTTATCTTATCTTATCTTATTTCAAAAATCAAATTTAAAAATTTTCAATTTTCAAATTTCAAAAAAAAGAGATTATAATGACAACATGCATCAAGGATGGGACAATCAAAGATGGGAGGAGCCAAAAGGATTTGATTAACCCTCATGGCAACAACTACCTCTAATGGACTATCAAAAACCATTCTGTGTTTCATATTAAGGCAATGGCTATCGTGAACACTCTTTTGGTTATCAACAACCACAATCATACGCCTATGAACCCCCTCCTCAATATAGCTTTGGACCACCATACTCACAAGCCCTTTTTCACCATTCACCTCCATATGACCCTAACCCTCAACCACCATACCAACCTCCTTATGAGCCATATGAACCATATATAGAACCACCCTAATTCCAATCCAATCGTTCCCAATCATCACCACTTCCCTTTGTATCATGTCTAAGTCCAGCAAACCGTGAAGCAGAGGATCGCCTAAAGAAACAGTAATTAAATTTCAAACAACCGTTCAACAACTGGAGCAAGCATTAATTCAATGGGCTTCTAGGTGCTCAAATATACAAGGATCAACCACAGCTCCATGTGGACAGTCTAACGAAGAGCGTAGCATGACGGAGATACCAGAAACCCCAGTGGACAAGACAGAGAATGAATTCGTACTAGAACAAGTAGAATACGTTGTCATTGTTCAAGAAGAAGAAGAAGTGGTTGAAGACTTAGGAGATGCAGAACCTCCATGGGAAAGTCAAGACATAGAGCCTCATTCCAAGACGGTTGAAATTGATGTTGAGGAGGGTGTACAACCTCCAAAGCATATCATAGTTGAAGACTTGGAAGAGGTTGATCAAGAGATGGAGATTCAAGAAGAAGAAGCACAACCTCCCATGCCAATGGAAAGCAATGAAGAAGAGATTGAATTGGAAAAGAGCTACCAAGAGGAAGAGGTTGAAATTGAAGAAGCTTGCAAAGAGGTGGTAATTATCAGAGAGGAGCACAAGGGAGTGGAGCTTGCAATTTCATTAAAATTACCTCCCCCTAAGTTGCCATCATCCTTCACAACATTCAAGTGGGTAAAATTCATATCCATTAGCTTTCTAATCCCACTTGAATATGGGCTACTGGAGACGGATGGTCAACTTAGAGCTCTTTGTGGCATCAAGAGTAAGAGGAAGATGGTCAGTGGTAAGAATTGTCCTGCAAGGTTCATCATGGTTGGACGCTTTAAGTTTAAACGCAAAGGTTGGTATAAAGCTCAACTGAATGGGTCTAGGAAGCTGTTTGGTCGCTGCAGTGAGAATTCAGATCACCTTTCACCCGGCTGGAAAAATGGAGATTCCTGGATGAGTTCAAGCACAAGCCACCATAACAGGAAGCTCACCAAATGTCCAACTTAAGGACTTTAACTAAAAGTGCTAGGTGGGAGACAACCCACCATGGTACGATCGTTTATTTTTCATTTTTATTTAGTTTTATTTGTTTTCTAGTTTTATTTTATTTTATTATATTGAACCTGGAGTTTTGCGTCACATTCATATTAACACTGCATTCTTCATTTTTCAAAAAAAAAAGGGATTTACGCACGCGACGCGGCAGCGTCGCTGACGCGTCCGCGTCGTATGTGCGTTAGGAGGAAAAGAAATTGAACAGAGAGTTACGCAGGAGCAGGGCTAGAGGCGTGCCAAGGGCACAAATCGTCCCACGCGACTGCATCGCTAATGCGGCCGCGTCATTTGCAAAATGGCTTCCCCACGCGTCTGCGTCACCACGCGACCGCGTGGCCCTGTATTTCGACGTAACAAGGTGTATGGCCGAAAGTTGAGCTGGAATTGGGCTGGACTCATGCTGGAAGCCCAAGCCCTACCACGCGAACGCGTACGCGGCCGCGTCATTTTAAGAAAAAACCACCCACGCGATCGCTTCGACCACGCGACCGCGTCACCCTGGATTTTGGCAATACTAAGTTTTGAACAGAGAGTTGTGCGACCGCGAGGCTGCACTCGCGCCACTAGCACAAATCAAGTCACGCGATCGCGTGCCCCACGTGTCCGCGTTGCCCAACCTTATCGCGCATCTGCGTCGCCTCAACTTATTGCGCACCACCCAACCGCGTCGCCAGCGTCGCACAACCTCTCCAGATTAGTGCCAATTTTCTTATCTTTTCTTCTCCGAATCCTTATTCTTCTTATCTTTTCTTATTTCTTTCTTCTTCCTTTCTTATTTTCTCTCACTTCCATTCTATTTTATTTAATTTATTTGCATACTTTCATTCATTGTATTTTTTTTATTTTGTGCATATTTTTATTTTCTTTTCTAAATTTGTTATTTTGGTGTTAAAAATTTAATTGGGAAATTATTTTCTTATAAATTATTATGAAATTATTTGACAATTATATATTTCTTTTTGAAGGGTTGCTTGCATGTTCAATTTAATACTTTCAATAGCTTATTTACCATACATGCTATGTGTTTGTGAAAAAGCCCATATGGCATTATGCACTTCTCTATTATACTTTATACTATTCAATGCTTGCTTTTCATAAACTC
>NC_029773.3:60646166-60646455 GCF_000817695.3 Arachis duranensis
TCTAGCTATTTTCAATTGATGGCTTTTCACATGTACTCGCGAGCATGTGTTAATGTCAATTACATCCTAATATGCATCCATCACCACTCTTCTGTTCTCTTCCTTGCTATATATCTATTTGAATTTAATTTACTTTCTCTTCCCTTCTTCAGGATGGCCACCAAGGAAGGAAAGGAGAAAGCTACTCCCAAACCGCTGGCAAGGAAAAGAACAAAAAGAGCTCAGCTGAGAAACCACAACCCCCATCCACTTGCACATCTCAGCATGCACCGAGGACGGTGCAATCTTT
>NC_029773.3:60649980-60650557 GCF_000817695.3 Arachis duranensis
TACTGCTACGTAGTAATGCCCTTCGGGTTGAAGAACGCAGGGGCAACCTTCCAGAGGCTAATGAACAAAGTGTTCTCAGAGCACATCGGACTACAACTAGAGGTGTACGTCGACGACATGCTGGTAAAGACACAAGAAGACGGAAACTTGCTGACCGACCTCACCAGTGTCTTCGGCACCCTCAGAAAGCACAACATGAGACTTAACCCGACGAAGTGCACCTTCGCCACAGAAGCCGGAAAGTTCTTAGGCTTCATGCTGACTCAAAGAGGCATCCAAGCGAACCCGGACAAATGCCAGGCAATACTCAATATGAAGAGCCCGACGTGTGTCAAAGAAGTACAACAACTGAATGGAAGGCTGGCCGCCCTATCAAGATTCTTGGCAGGATCAGCGATAAAATCACTACCTCTATACTCACTACTAAAGAAAGGGAAACCCTTCTCATGGACCCCGGAGTGCAAAAAAGCCTTTCAAGAATTCAAGGAATTCTTGAGGCAGCCACCAATCCTAACCCGACCTTTAAAAGGGGAAGAGCTCGTACTATACCTCTCGGTCGGACATCGAGCAGTCGCTT